>NW_015374196.1:7297-104727 GCF_001272555.1 Dufourea novaeangliae | reverse complement strand
GAAAGAGTGCGGAGAGCTGCATTATTTCGCAAGCAGGAAGAAGAAGAAACAGGTGATCGGGACTGGAGAGAAGTTTCGTGCTCGGAGAAGTTATTTATAGCGTGACACGTCGATTATCCGAACTTGGGAGTCTAATCTGATAAGTAGACTGCGGATTTTATGCACTTATAGCCCATAGGGCTCTGTGAAATACTCTAAAAGACAAAATTTTTACCCAATAAGATACTTAAGAGCAAAAGTATTATAAATTACTTTAGGAAATGTTATTTTGCATAAAAATCTGCAGTCTACTGATAAGGTGTCCTTCGGATAATGGATCTAGGGAAAGCAAAATTGTAATATGTCACATTTCTCCCAAAATAAATTCTAAATCTTGTTATAAACCTTTATAATTTTACAACACGAACAAATCGATCACTAAACGTAGAAACTACTTTCAAATACCAAAACTCGGACAAATGAATAAAACTCGCGGTTTAATTACACCACTCTAGGGATATGAATGATGACTGTCCATTAATTTTCCGCCAACCCAGTATTATTACTACAATCTAGTTATTCATTCTGTCACAATGAACATACGAAAGAAAATTTTCTCATACAAGGTGTATGCGAAAATTGTATCTTCGAACAAGATGCAACAAAGTGGACCGGTTAACGACCCCGCGTTAATTATGAAACCTTCGCGGTCGTTATGTAACAGAAAAAAATATCTCGAACAGTCTTGAAACGGCGACGTGCACTCCTAGCGAAATGAACTCTATTATGCTGTATTTACTTCTGGATCAGCGGAGTCACGATCACCCCGGCATATTCTTGGGCTGTCATCGAGTCACGGCAGGCGCTCTCGCTGAACGTTTTCACCGTGTTCGATTTATTACATCCGGTTCGTACACCCGGGACACCTGCATATACATATGTTGGGGCCCCTGCACGATTTGGTCCCGATGGTAAATGCGACGCTGATTATGATCACGCTCGTGAAAGGCGGCTTTTTTTCATAATTACGGGACAAATGGAAAACGTATCGGGAATTGCGAGGAACAATGGCTCGGTGATAGCTTTGTTCCCTTAAGTATTGTGTTTTTCCGTGTTGAGACTTTTCACCGTGGGATCGTACACTGGCGGATACTACGGATAAAGGATAGAAATTGTCGAAGATAGAACGTGGACGGAACTTTCTAAGACATTTAGAGTGATTGAGATCCTTATTAGTGAATTGCGGAAGTTTGTGTATTTTAAACTGAAAAGTACTGTCGAATAAGGGATAAATAACATTTAATTTTTATTAGCATAATGAAATCCCTAGTATTGGTAATAATGTTAAAAAATTGTATATTTGTCTAAACTTCTGCAATCTACTTATTACGTATGGCATGAAAATAACTTTAACAGATTTGCAATTGAAGTTTGTGACGAGAGTATTCTTAGAAAATAAGACTTTTTTGATAAACAACCCGACTTCTCGAATTGTGGAGTTAATGGATACCATACAAAAATTGATGAGAGAAAAATTTTAAGTAATCCTTCCGAATATATTAAGTATTCATAACTCTCGTCGTATATGGTAACTGATATGTATCAGTTAAATTGTTCTTATGGTATCATAATGACAATTCCTTTACCATATGTCTTAAGCAACTATGGCTCAAGTGTCAGCAGTGGAACGTTCCATTTCAATCAGATCTTAATACCGGCTTTAAGTTATTCGGATTACCCTCTTATTAAGTTAATAGGGCCAGATGAAGACATAAAATCGTATTAATTAAGCGACTCGAAAATACCTTAAGAGGATTAAATCCGTAACCAAAGCTCCAAAGCTCCAAAGCGTGTCAAACGGAGAGACAGTTTAATCGAGGGGAATTGTCAGAGTCCACAGTTATCTGACACGAAGAAATCGAAAGACGATTTCCGTCATTTTTCGGAACACCTATCACCTGCCTAGTGGTCCGAGGTTGTGTTTCTTCGTTACTTTGATGGTCCGCGTTGAAGTCGAATTAAAGAAATGCATTCGGATACTCGACGAACAACACGAAAGGAACTTAAATAATTCAAAGCCTCCACTCCGTGGAACTCGTAAGGGGACGAAGATATCCTCATCCGCGGTCAGTGATATCGAAACTGAGGTTGATGGAGCAGGCAAGGGCGACAAAAGGCGTCCGGTGAGTGGGAGGGGAGGACGAAAAGGGACAAGTCTCGCTGTTTACGGTGTGTCGCGGTTGAAATCCAGCGTCATAAAGCCGGCCAACCGTGGTGGATCGTAAATATTTGGACGATGGAGTCCCGATAGCGCGACCCCGGGGTTGCGTGCGGAATGGGAGACGCGCGGGGCACACCCGAAGGCGCGACTGCGCCGCCGGCCGGTACACACCCAGCTCCGATCTCGAATTAATCCGCGGAGAGGTTAGCTGCCGGTGCACCGGTAACTTGACCGGAGCTCGACCGCAAAACCCTTGGAAAGAGACACGGATGGGAGAAGGAGGTAAGAAGATAGAGAGAGGGAATCGTTCCTGGACGAGGACGGACAATGGCGAAACATTCTTACACGCATCCTGTTTGCGGTTGACGAAAACTTATCGGGGCACGAAATTTCTGGGAATCTGTGACTGGCCAGGCTGCTCGACTCTGTTCAGCCTTTTTTGGACACCATCTCGTGCTCTAGATGTCTCTCTGCGAGGAAGAAGAAATTGAATTTAAGAAAATCCCACTTACAGCAAAATCAGGCGTAATTTTATTAAACAAATGAACTACAGGTTGAATGTTCTATAAATTGAGACAGTACGAATTGAGCAGTGTTTCCAGATACGTAACAAAAATGTCTGAATAGATAATCTCTACATAAATGCAACCGAAATTATGAAACCTTCTAGTACTTATCGCAGTAAACAAATCTAGAAAAGTGTAATTAAATGAGACCTCAAGTATATCCGCAGTTAGACACCAGTAAAATTTAGTGCCTTTCACTTTCATCGCGAGAATCGTAACTGTCTTAATCACGACCGTAACGCTAATAACACATTGTTATGCCCGACAATTCACGTAGCCTGATTTTAATAGACTGGTGAAAACGTGGGGCACACTGGCCTGTTGTACAACGGCACCGTGTCGTATTTTTACAACCACATTAGCGCGCTCGAAGCGGCGATCATTAGTGTGTGCACACAAACTTCGCCGGATAACTGTATAAATCAGGGTACATGACACCCGCCATTATGACGGTTGTTACGTCTGATCTAGGGACCCGAGAACGATATAATGGCTTCGGTCTCTTAACGAATGGCAATTTCGATCCTTTCGTGGAAACGAAGTCGATGTTACAATAATTAGTTGCGAAAAAATATGTCCTAAAGGAACTGTAAGATCACGGGAAAAAATTCTGATACATCTGGGTTACACGACGAAAAAGTTAAATACATCTGCTTCTTTGTACAAAATTTCCTAATAAATCTTTGTTACGTAAAAAAGAAATACCCTTTGTATAATCTATAAATCGATGAGAAATGTAGAAATCTGTTTACGAAAAATCATGTTTAGAAATTTGTCAAACAAGTGACCTTTGGAGTAGGCTGTTTTCGTGTCTGTCTATAACTCACTGTTTCTACTTACAGCAAACAGTGATTGTGGTGCAACAATATCTGCGAACGCAAAACGTTCATGATATTCTATAGGCTAAATTAAAATAAACTTTGAGTGAAAAAGTGTTATAAAGTAATAGTTTAGTGAAGTGACAAAAAGGTTTTTAAAAATATGCATACATTTTATCTCCGAGAAAATTGACAGCGTATTGAAGAGTAGAAGGGTAAACGTAAAGTCGTCTTTCCATCGGACCAGTAGAAAACGGATGAAGCCAGGTAAATTGGTAAGCGAGTGATTCTCATGTTGCACTTCACAGTAGCTACCTCGTGGACCAACTTCGTGCCCGTCGCAATTTTTCACCGCGCAACCCTTATCACCTCACGCGCATCGCCTCACGGGACAATACATCATGTCCCTAACAATTAATAATAATTCCGCCAGTTGTAATTCATTATTACCAGCGGCACAGCATCGATTCCCGAAGTAAGCATCGGCCTCATAAATATTGGCTCGGGTATCATCGACAAAATCGCGACCAATTGCAACCGTTCGCTTTGAACCGCTATGTGTGTGTGCGGACCCGAGGAGCCGCCACTTATTTTTCCCTCCGCGCGGCCTGTGTAATCGGTGCATGCGTCCCGCATACGAATGTGGGCACGCTAGATGCTCACGAAAGGGACACGCTCGTATTCTCCAGGCGGCGCGCGGGCCGTATCGGTGGAATTAACTGGCGTGTGTGCGCGCGCTGCGTGCCACGGGGCCCGCTGAGTGGCGTGGCGTGCAAATAGCAGCCCCCTATAAATCTTCATTTAGTAGCCGCGGTTCGGGTGGTTTGCGGACTCTTCGCTCTACCGTGGAGCTCGAAAAATGAACCGGAATTTCGAGAAGCGCAGGAAACTGGTGCTCCCTTTCCCCGTCTCTGCATTCATTCCTCGCTATTCATGAGAAATAATTGGGCTGGGGATTTTATGGATTTTTGAACCGAGTCGGGTCACTTTTGACCCATATTTCTGGTCCAATGACTACTACTAATGATATTAATTTTTATTTACTTAATAATTGTTCGGTACCTACAATTATTGAATGTACATCCAAAGTAATCTGGATCAGTATGTTTTTTGCTGGATCGGACTCGCATGACGGACCGTGAAAACCGATGTAGATATGTATTAAGTACAACAGATGCATTGATCACTTTTATGACAAATGAAAATTTGCGTAAAAAGAAAATGGTGTGTCACATCGAAAATTTGTTACACAGTTTATATGATTAAATACGTTCATTTTGACATTAATGTGATATCAACCCGGGTAGTGAAATTTTCTATATCATTCGAAAGTCCAGAACTGAACACTGATTAATGTCCTACATCAATGATTCGACTAACTGAAAATCACAATGAAAATTTTCTAAAATTATATTAATGCTTCCAGTTTATCCTACTCCACAGCGTCATTTATTTCGCAAATACACACACATCCAGAGTCCACTTTTAATCATTCGTGATTAAATTACCTTAATGTCCCGTATACATCAAAACCACCGAAGAAAGTCGTTGAAAAGTAACAGTTTTGGCGGCATGTACCTTGGAACCCGTTATTACGTAACCGGCTCGACTATTAATTGGAAAAAATTCGTAGTGGATGAAGGATCGTTCGGGCAAGGATTACAATCCCGCCGACGTGAGGCTTACGCAATAATAAATATTATTCGATAAATCATCGGTCGGGGCGAACTGTAATGCACACCGTGGCGTTGCTCGGTGCGCATATTATTAATCACACGAAAAAGCGTTAAGTACATAATATATTACCTGAGCCACCCGGCGACCCCCGAGTTACGTGGAAAAACTTCCCCAGGTATTCAATTAGCCGTATCTAATATCGCAATCCGACTCGATATTTCAAACTTTCGCGGTATCTGTACTAGCTGACCGGATAAAAGTACGCCGACGATGTCGACGAAAGTATCGTGGCCCCGGTGGAACAGATATTACGAAATTACGCCGTGAATTTTCTAATATCCGTTTAGCCGCGGCTAATGGTACGTGACCGCAGTCAGGGTTACCAACGAATGCGATTTAGCTACTGGATTAATGTATTTCTCCTCCTCTCTATCGACCATAAATTCTTTCTTTCTTCATTTGAAATTTTTGTACTCGTGACGTTTATTGTAAATTCTATATGCAGCTCAACTAATTAATCGGTTTCTATACGTTTTTTTCTACATTCGGTGCATATTATCGTTGGTATAAGAAATTGTGGTATAGGAGAGAATGAGGTGATTTTCCGTAGAAAATTAGGTTGATGATGTTAGATTTAATTTTCAAGAATATTAGGCTGGTATGCTCGTGCCGGAGAATGCGATTTGCCTAAAGTGTCTGATCATTGCTTACTGTTTCTACTTGTTGCAGACAATCGCGATAGGAAGAATTCCTTTCGTACTGATTACACAATCTTCTGGTTATGAAGTTACAATACTCAACAGAATTAGGGGATTGCTAGTGTGGACTGTCCTATGCCTCCCACTAAACAAAACAAACAAAATAAATGCTATAGGGCTGCTAATTTATATCCCTTCGTGCAATACTAACACTATTAACACCTAGTTATATATTTGTATTGCGAAACGCAATATCAATCGTCTTTAATTACCAGGAGAATGCGTCTGGGCAGCGCCAGCGTTCAAGCGGAAGCAATCTCGATTCCGTCGAATACGGCCGAGGGATAAGAAATATCGGGACAGGGGATCATCTCATTTTCGATCTGGCCGCGAACGAGGTCTCGGGCCAGGGGCCCCAAGTTCGATTTTTCTTTCTCGCTGCGAGATACACGTCCGAGCACTGGGGGGATGCTGCATAAGCGTTATGACGTATCTACCATCGGTAATTATTGCTGATTAACGACTCGACCGCTCCGTTATCTCCTCCCCGTCGTACGAACAAGAGGGACGCTCGCCTCGATAGTTTCGATCAGCCTCGATTTCGGTCGGCGACGAACTTGTCAAACGAAACTGGAGATCGTTGTAACGGGTTCTCGAAAAAATTTACCAGGTGGAAAATATATTTTCAATGGTATTCAATGAACGAGATATATTGTTGGTAAGATTGGCAGATCGCAATTATCGATCATCGCCGCGCGGAGGATTACCGAGCTCCGTGAAATTGAGTGGATGTCGGGTCAGGGAGTTCAGACGAACGTATTACGTGGGAAAGGAAACGAAAATCGATGGGGGAAATGGGAGTATCTTTCAGATGAAGCGGTTGCGGGGGGAAAGAGATTAAATTGAAGACTTTTCTCGGATAAAACGAATGTGGGAGAAATGAACGACGGTAGGATTGTTATTGACGTCTTTGAACCCTAAAAAATTACCATTTTAAAAGAAGTAAACGTTCAATATATTAAGTTAAACTTGGCAGAACATTTTCAACGTGCTACTAGAAACCTCCTGTAAATAGAATTCACAACTTTTGAGTTCCTGCAAAATTAATTTTGATGGGGTGTTCATACACACCAGAATACTAACGTGGGGTTAAAAAGTGGGTTCTTTTCAGCAAGGTTTCTTTAGAGACAGAAGATCATTTTTTTACGGACTAAATAAAAAATTACTGCATTACTGTGCCCTAAAATTAACGACCTGCCTACAATTCCACGTTCAATCGGACTGTTGCGCCCTGTTTTGATCGGTTGCACCATCGAGTTTGTATCGTGACGGGGTACTCATCCGAGAGGCACCTTGCTCCGGCCACCGTGTTTCTCTATTTGTCTTCCTCGTCCTGTCGGTGAAGGGCCGCGCCCGAGTTCTCCGGCCGCGCAGTCACTCTTTCAACCAGCTTCCTTCGTTTTTTTTTTTTGTTTCTTTCCTCTGCCCCGTTCCTCCCGGTCGCAATTCTTCGGGGGCTTCCTCTTTTTGCCCGGCTCCTCTCGGTCCTCCTCTCGCCTCGTCACTCTCTTCTTCATCGAGTTCCTGGCGACTACCACGGGTCGACCGTGATTACTTATGGCCACTCGAGAGAGGCAACGATGGAAAAGGAAGAGGGGAGGATATATAAGCCCCCCCCCCACCCGCCCCACTTTAATCCCTCCTGTTCATCCTTCCTGATAGAAAGAGATTAGGGCCGTTATAAGGCGGACACCAGTTTGTCGAGGCTGATCGATCATCGAGGCGACGACGAGGAGAGCCTCGGCACGATACACTTCGATTCCCCCCACGGTTATGATGAGGATTACTGTCAGCCACGCACTGCAATTTCTCTGGCTTCGCTGCTTACTATAATTATTTAATAGCTTTCTTAGGAGCTGCGGAGTCGTCGTTCGCGATTGGTCCAGAGACGTCTAAGCGCAGGATGAATGCTGAGCTGTGCTGGATTTAGTCGTAAGCAGATTTTGGATTTTATGCTTTCATATGCATTCATGTCATTCTCGATAATCAAGGATGGGTAATCAGACCTCAGATAATTCAAGTAATTTCAATAAAATTAAATAAATTTACAACATAAAAAGAAGAAGAACAACTCTGACCGATTCACCTTTCACATAGACCACCTTTCCCTAAATATAAAAAGACTATTCTATCTCCAATGCAACAGTAATATTTCTGAACAATTGCTACACCAGGTAAGAGACATTGAATATATTCTAGTATCTTAGTGAACTGCATACCCTAAAAGCTTTACTCGTTATAGATTTGTCCAATAATTCTTCACGATATCATCACCCACCCAAAAAGGAAGACCCAAAGATATCCTAGCGTTCTCCATCTTTAGCCATACGAAGAGAGACCGTTATCACAGGAGCAACAGTATTCACTAACGACCAACCTTTTCTTACAACCGCCAGGAGTACACGACAGGCTGGGCCACAATCAGCGGAAAGCATTTTAGGTATTAGCTCGAACACGTGGCACGTGGACCGTGTCGCTCGATCACGTGGCAAAAAGTTAACTACCGACCGGGCACCAGTCGTTGGATAACTGGCAGAAAAAGAAGATGCAAGAAGCCGTCGTTGCAAGCTACGATGAGGCTCTCTCAAACGCTATTATACCGGAAGCTGTGGGGCTACGATTATGAGGAATCACCAGGAGACTTTGTACGGTTTTGTGGGGCATACGCCTTGATTCTTGCACGTACAACACCGTACGTCTTTATGAGGAAATCTCATAGTACAATAGTAAAGTGTAATGGTCACTTAAATATTTATTCGCATACGCTACCTTGTGCATTATTACTGCCGCACGTTTTATTCTATTTAAACCTAGCCCCAACCTATTCATTCAGCTTGATGGGGAAATAATTACTTGCTATAATTGTGCGGAATGTAGATTCCCTTCGGTATGATAAAGATTAAAGTTATATCCGAAGATTCCTGGAATTATGAATTTGCGTAAACATAGATAGTCCAGTCGTAATCAATATAACAAATCGTAACCGAAAAAATAACGATTTACCATAGGGGAAGTTAAAAAGCATTTGTTACTGCCAGTCAAAAGTATAGAATCAATTTCTGTCACCTGTGAAATATACGAGGTTCCTACTGTCTTGCATGCAACAAGGTTAAGCGAATTCATTTCGTGTAAATATGCCAGACCCAAAGAAACCTAATGGCCGCGTAGCTGTACCATAATCGCCGAGGAAGATTGCGACTTTCCAGAAACAAAAACGGATTTACCGTTCTCAATCCGCGATTATACGAAGCCAGTAACATCTAATAGTTTTAAAGACGACGTATCTGTCACGCAAAATTACGCGCAAGGCGTGGAAAATAATAATGGCGACATGGTCGGTCGTTTTAGGACGGAATACGACCCGTTTCAGACGCCGGGAAATCGTTTCGTTTGATATAGTATCCCGCGGAAATCTATGACCACGCATAAGCACCTTTCAATTGCCCCCTCCTCGTTAAGGCGCGGCGCATATTAAATGAAAATGTGATTGACACTAATGCGGACCGTTCGAAACGCGCGCGTTCGCGCGCAAATTGACCTCTACCCGAGCGAACATTGCGTCACGAAAATATTGTGACATTTAAATGCTATAAAAAATAATTTCCTGGCGTATGGAAATGAAATGCTCCCAGCGACGTGAAGTGGTTACGTTTTCATGGCTCGAAGGAAAATTCTGAACGAAATTATTGAACGTTCACTCGTAACTACCTGTTTTACGATTAATTATGAATGTTGTGTTGTAATACAGAAAAGAAAAAGAGAGGTAGATTCTGTAAATATGAACTGTTTTATGGGTTAATTAAAAAGGATGAATAAGTAACTATTTTTTAACACAAGAACTTGTATTATTTTAGTAATATATACTCTTTTTTTAATTTTGGCCAGTTACCTTGAATATTTAAAATGTCTTCGGTTTATTAAAAAAAGTAGTAAGTTATTTATTGATGCGCTTGATTGTACTCAGATCTTCTTCGAACAACATCCCGTGATAAGTCGAGCAACGATCCCACCTTCCACCGAAATTGTTAAGGTCTGATCGAGAAGAGAAAGTGAACAAGACGGGCGCGAGGAGATAAGAGCCCACCGACCAGAACCTTTGACGCGGTGAGCCTAATTGCGATCTCTCGATCGCGTCCGTCGCCAAACAAGGAAGTCGCCGCTGTTTTATTGCTTGCCAGTGCCTCTGCATTGACCCTACGTTACGTACACATCCGCGGTTTGATCGCAGGAACAATTCTACGATGACAATTGTCTCAGGCTTTTTGCAGTTAATAATAGACAATTGATGTTTCGATAACATATCCTCTAACGAGTTGTGTTAAAAAAAATTAAGTATTCAAATACTTAATTTTTTCAGTAGAATGTTATATAAACAGGTAACTTCTATTTTTATTTAATAGTCTAAAAACCAATTCTAAAATAACTTTGGTAAGACATAAAACATTTGTAAAAACACGATCGAACCCAGAGATCGTAACTGTTCTCCTCCGTCGCCAGCATCCCGAAACTCGCCAAGCCATGGAGCAAAAAGTACGGGTCGCGCCGTTGCATTTCGCCTGTTTTCACTCCGTGAACACACACACACACACCGGAGCATCCATAATTTATCGGCTGCCCGGTGCGCGGCAATTACAATTGAAAACCGAGATCTTAAAAATTAGTCGGACCCTTGCAGAGGCAAGATTTATTCGGTCCGCCGCGGAAAGGTGGAGCTTCGGGGGCAACGGGCGCTTGCAACGGCGGCGGCGATTTTGTTTCTTCGTCGAAACGCAAACTCCGCCACGGAACAATGATATCTTAACTGGGATCTCAATGGGGTTAATTAACACGAGCGGGGAACCGACGTTTGCGGAGGCGAGAGATAGAGAGGAGGGCACCACGGCTGGTTTTAACACACAACCGACCGACGAGTGGGGCCCGTAACGATACCGCACGCTCGCCGTGGCGTTAACCAAATTGATTAATCTCCGCATCACCGTTGATTAATTATTGACACGCTTTTGTTATCCAGACATCGGCAATTATCCGCTCGGTAGTCGCGATTGTTCTGCACGCGGGGACAGAGACCGTCTGAGGCGGGAATGTCATTTGAAAATTTGAAATCCGTAGTTTAGATGTAATGGAGAAGGAAAAATATTACAATAATAATCAATTTTCACCCGAAGTACCCAACACACCCAAGCGAGCAGACAAGTTTAATAGTCCCGTGCGGTAGGTGTCAGGCGAACAGACATATTTACTCTAGCCTGTCGCCGAGTTTCAATTCCCCAGACATTAAACTCCGATTTCAATTATTCCCGACACACGTTCGTTCGTTCGATCGTTCCGTCCCACACCACCGTTATACCCCGCCATCGTCATCTTTCGAGCATACAAACGGCGTCAACTCGCGCGCGTTCTCCAATTGTTCTCGATGATCCCGATAAGTGGCTGCCTACCTGCGAAGAGGTTCACGATGGATCGATCGTAATCACGCGAGCGTGTCGTAAAAGACGTACGGGAGGTGTGGAAGAAGAAAGGAGGTACTCGTCGAAAGGCTTATTCCGGCGATCGGCAGCCAACGGGCCACGGATAAGGCTTGATTACGCTCGGACGCTGCGTGAAATCGCGCAGGTGTACATACCGCACCGCGGCTAATTAACGGGGCTAACGGTGACGACGCCTACATTAGCCCCGATCGAACCTCCGATCGATTATCTCAACCGACGTCCTCTTGCTATCGTTAACCTCCTGCGTGTGTTGTCAACGCTTGTTTTGCGGTCCATTCAGGCGCATGTAAAAAGAAGGGACGTGTTCTGGAGATGCATTACCGAGGTGTCAGATTTTTTTATGGGTATGTTCAGCGTAGAAGGGAATTTTAATTGTAATCTTTTGAAAGAACTTGGTCATTTTCGGATATAACAATTTTTGAGGAGAGTGTTTCAGTCCTCGATATTTGGTAATAATAATTATGTATCAAAATTTATACAAAGTATGGATTTCATAATTTCCAACTAACAACTGGCGATACACGAAAGTCGTTGCGGGGGTTAATAAATACAACGTACCGGGGCCGCAACCTTTGTCCCGGAATAATTATACCGCGTGCTCCCTTTCGAAGAAACCCGCTGGTGCGTGTTGCAATGTATAAAACATCGGTGTTTCGTGCGGCTGATGTGTGTTTTTGCCCGGTCGGAGGGACGAACGAGGATAAAAAGAGGCGAGAGCGGCCGGGGGGAGCAGAGAAGGGCAGAGATGCTGAAGAAGGCATGGGTCATGCAACAACAGGAAGGTTAGTTGCTCGGGGCGGCGACAAGCGAGCGAACACCATCTTGCCACGGCTCGTACATACGTAACCAGCTCTCATAATAATTTCACTGAGCCACAAGGTACCGTGGACGATCAAGCGGATGCACGGTTCTTGGAAGTTTGTCCTTTCAGACGTGAAAAATACTCGCTTTGGCCGTGCTATCCGATCGGTGACTGGTTACGCGTGTTAGAAAAATTGCTACATTCTTTTATTACTGCAATAACATTCGAGATATTTTCTTCAGATTCATGATCAATTCCTTCGAAATACTTTTGTCCGATTTAAAATAGATACAAAAAGTATTATTACATGTACAATGCGTACGAAAGTATTAAAACAAAGGGATTGTTGGTAAATTTGTTTTTAACCTGATAGGCGATATTTCTGGACGCAAAAATTAATTTGAATATTAGAAATAAAACTTTTTGCAAATGAAGATTTTTAAGAGAATTGGATTTCAAAATTCGATAGTTAGACGTGCTTTTAAAGTGACTGATTACGTGTCTGACTATTATACACTATTTCTACTTAGAACACTTGGTGTGTGCAATGTAATTGCTGTCGCAGTCAAGTTGGTAAGGTAGTTTTATTTGAGTTTACCATCAAGGAATTCAAGTTCTGCTTGAAAAATGGCAAAAAGTGATGGGAAATAAGGGGAACTATTCCGATTAACAGACACTGTAGCAATGGCTCAATATTGATAAAGATTTCGGAGAGAAAAGCTGCATCAATGAGTTCAATAACATCTATTCTTAATATTTTACCAATATTATGTTCTAATCGTTTTAAAGTGCAAAAAAGCACCAAAGTATGAAAATATTAGAAAAATAATTCTAATCATCCAGTGCATAAGTGGACTTATTATAAACATCGTACAAAATTCTAAAAAACTTCTTATATAGGATATCATAAAAATGATAATAATAATACGTAACTCTTGGTATGCAACAGTAACCCTCCCAATGTCACAGTTTTCACTGATATGTTCCAATATGAAATTAAAGAAATCCTGTTAAATAAAAACAATGAAAAATAAATAACCTTTTAAAGGAAGCAGAATTCTTGTAGTGATCTATCTCGAGGGTATCGGCATCGTTATTCAGGGATCTTTCATTGAAAGGATCGAGTCTCTGTCCGAGCAGCGTGCTCGTCCGAGGATCTCGAGCCCGGTTATTCGCTCGTCGATGTCATCGGTGCCTTGGGCAACTATATCCTCGTACATCTGACCTCGGTGGACCTCTAAGAAGCCCAACCCAGTCTACCAACTCACCAACCCACCAAGCCCACCATTAGTAACCTACTCCGTTACCGCCGACGATCGAGGCGATTTCGATTCTCTTGTTCCTGCTAGCGAGCAGCAACGATGCATTAAAGTAATGATACGCCGCGTATATCGGAGAAAAAGAGACCGCGTAAAAATATGCATTTTACGTTTTTCCGGGGGGGGGGGGGGGAGAAAAGCCCATGAACAACGAGGCTACTCGTTTTACTGTAAGAGGGTAGCGAGAAAATTACAGATCTCCATGGAAGTGGAAGTGGGTACCTAGCAGCCTAAAACTCAAAGCTCGATGAACAATGCTACTATGAAGCAATAAACGTAGTGGCTTCAAATATCTAATTTCCACGAAACATCACATTTTCTACACACAAACCAGACGTCTGACTACTTACGAGCCAGTAGTGTTCGTTTTCCACCCAAGTTCGAGAATTCCCGACAAGTCGCGTGGAACCGCAGACACCAGCCGGAACCTCGTGGACCAGTTGAGAATCTCTGTTGCCGATCTATTTGGAACCGACGTCTATTACGTTCTCCTTCCTACGTTCTCCGATAATTTCAACATTCCACAAATCATTTAGCGAGGCACACGCGCGGCCGGTACGCCTACAGTTCGCCGATACGCGCTCGTAACACGTCGCGATAATACTCCCTTTCCCCCCTCCTTCGCCACGTGATCGGTTCTTTCCATCCAGTTTCCCTTGAAACGAGGCGAGTCAACCCTGTGTCGAAGTCCGCCCACGTCTCTGCGCGCGCGTACATAGAAAGGGAAACAAGAGAAACGAAAAAATAGCCGGTCACCGTGTGTGCAGGGCCTTTTTCCGCTCGAGAACACGCCGCCGCGGCTCCGGAATTACGCGTTTACGTGAGCCGCTTGAGAAAGAATAAAAAAAAACGGAGTCGTCACTTGTTGGTATTTCGATCCTGTGCTAGGGCCCGTATTTTTGCTACTCCAGTCCCGCTGGCGGTAATGGCGTTCGTGAAGAGAGATAATCGAATGGCCCTGCCTCTTTATTTCGGTTACGAGCAAACTGCTACGTCCGGAATCCCTGATGGGGCGCATGTCCGCGGGTTCTTTTGGACGTTTTTGGTTCAGTTCCACCATTTCGGAAACGTTTCGATGCGTGCACTGTAATTTGAAGGATTTGTACAACTTTGTGTGTGTGTCTTATGGGAATGAAAAGTTTGTGGAGAGGATTCGAATTGAAGCGGAGATAGTTGGTTGGGAACCGTCCACTGGCTTTCATATTGTCGATGCGTGACTCGTTCTATGTCGTTTAAAATTTTTAGTTTTTGGTTGTGCGCTGTGTACTGATTAAAGAAGAGAATTGTAGTGATTAGACTCAAGATATTCTGCAGGTATGTTAGATAGAGAATTTTAATATGCGACCAAAAACAATCCTGCTTCAGCTTTCAGTTAACTGTCGAATTTTTAAGTATTGATAAATTTCTCGTAAATTTCTTTTATGTCCGAATCCGAGACTCTGCTTAGCTTCTGTTTACTCTATTTTGATTGGTTCCACAGAGCGACACACTCCCCCAGTGGTGGGAACAACGCCGTTGCTCGTGTCGCATTCACCGAGTACTCTGCAGAAAAATGTTTTAAATTCAACGTTTTCAATTCAACTAGTTCAATAAACATAAATACTAGACTAGTTAATGTTACACCTAATATAACAAACTTGCAACACAGCGTCTAGACCATCGATGGAAAATGTTTCCCGCTGAATGAGGGATCGAGGAGTCGCGGACCCCGCGATCGAAGCCGGCGGCCGCCACACATTTATCACCTCGCGAACGGAACGCACGACGTAGACCGCGGGGACGACGGAATTAATTTAAATTTCAACGTCCGATTTCCATGAAATCGCCGCTTTGTACACGACCAAGTGGCAAGAAGCCCCTATTGAGACGAACAGGAAATATTAATAAATCCTACGACGGTGGATATCTTAATTATCTACGCACCGCGGTAAACCGCCGTGGAAGGTCTCCGGAGCGGCCGAAAGGGGGCTCGATATGGGCGAGAAGTAGTAAAACTTGATTTCACGATTTCGCATAAATTATCGGGGCGAGGGTATCGCGCGCGAATCGCTCGCAACCGACGCGGAGAAAGGCTGCGCGCAGAGAGAAGCGCAGGAAAGGGAAATATTAATAATCCCATTCACGGGGCCGTCGGACGTGTACCGTGTCTTTATCCGCGCGGAATTTGATAGCTCCGGGGGAAGACTATATCGGCGAACACAGTTTCTTCTCCCTACCCCTACACCCCACGCCCTAACGTTCGACCTTCTTGCGTCTACCGGATTATCCGACCTTTTTATTTCTCGACTCCGACGTTTTGGTCGAGTTTGCGCAGCTACTCTAGCTGCTATTAGGTTGCTGTCTATGTTCTGCTCGGAAATTTTTCGGAGATTGAATGAAAGAATCTCGTATATCTTGAGGAACTGTCGGTGTAAATAGTATTTGGATGTAGCATTGGAACGTGTTGGAGAATCTATGATTGAAATCACTTAACCCAATGTGAACTTCAGTTATTTGAACAAAAAATTACAGGTGGTGAACTATTTGCAAAAATTTAATTCCAAACTTACAACTTATTTACGAAGAACCATAAATGTACCGCAAGTCAATCCTCACCAACGTGTAATTTTATTTTCACTTCTACCACTTACTAACCTAGCTTAGAAAGAAAATCCTAGATCATGCTGCGTGTAAATACATTTCCTTTCTATTCCGACCCATTCCCAATACTTCCATCAGCAGAAAAATAAACCAACGTCCAACAATAAAATAATAAAATTACTGTTACAGTCTCGCCCAAGGACAATTTTCTAGAATCCCCCATGAAATCTACGAATCCGGTTCCCTAGATCTCCACAAAGGTAACCAACACCCACAGCCCCATTTCTACGCGATCTAAACGATCGAGTGGGTCAAGAGTAGGTATCCAACGAGAGCGTTCCGACAACCGGACAAAGAGGCAGATCTCCCAAGAATTACAATAAATGAATATTAACAACCGAATCCGCGCAACGGTGCCGCTCGAACGATCCGCGCGGGTAGGCTGCAATACGCGTGTTAGGGTTTCCTTGATGCTTTCTCCGCGATACACAGGCGTGGAATCGCGATCACGGATAATTCGTTAGAAATCCTCGGGCGACGTGGTTCTGGATTTTCACCTAGCCGGCCGTTTAAAGCGGATAACAGGATATATAATGTTAATCATTCCCATTCAACCAGATTTCCGCGATCGTCGTATATGTATACAGGATGTCCGAAAAAGATGGGTCAATCCGAAACCTGCATATTCCTCATGCAAATACAAACCGAAAAGTCCTTTACTGTTTCGTAATAGGGAGCTCCATTTCCGAGATATTAGCAGTTAAGCAGAGGTCAGGGACCTTGGGTCGCGCGCTTCTTGACTGGATCTGCGCGTACAAAAGAGTAAAGGGCTTTTCGGTCTGTACTTCCATGAGCAATATGTATGTTGCGGATTATCCCACCTTTTTGGGACACCCTGTATACAGATGCGAGCTGGATCGCGCGATCGGTAATAAAATTTTCACGATTTCGAATAAATTATCGACAGTGTGGAGTCTCGTTTCCCGCGGCGGCGTAGAACACGGAAGATATAGGTGTGCCCCATTGTGAACCGAACCGACGACATTATTTGCAACGTCTTAATTCAGTCGGGGTAGTAAAACGCAATAAAACCGGCGATAAAACCCCGTTCGCCGAGCTCGATTCGAGCGGGGTTCAAGGGGTCGTAAACGTCCGAGTTAATAAGCCACGGGCGAAGAATAAAATACAATGATCGCGCGCGCGGGCAAGATTCCGTGTCTGCGACACCGTTTCTAGGACAATGAGACGCGCGTGCCGCTCGTAATCGAGGAGAAGTGTTCTTTCTTCGAGCGTGTATACGTGGATGGCAATTCGTGGCTTGGCGAGATTTATGCACTTTGATCGATGGCTTGGGTAAGGGTATTTCTTTATTGTACTTTCGATGAATTTACGACATGTTAGGGTAAAAGTTTTATGGAGGTACAGTTGGATGCCAATTATGTGAACTAATAGCGAGACAGATTCGTTGGGATAAACGATTTATCGAATTATCGGTCCAGGAGAAGCAAAGTTTAATCCTTTCTGCTCGTGTGATTCTATTTGGAATCATTAGCTTACTTAGCTTACGTAGCGTTTATAACTCATACGGTTAATATACATCATAAAACGGTTAAAAATAAAGTAACTATATTTTCGATTCTTTAGTTGAAAAACGATCCATAATCGTGTCTAAAATTGAACACCGCGCCTCTGGAATAGCCATTGATTACCGCTACGTGCGATAGCCACGGAGCTCCACTCGAGAAACGAGGCTCATTTCCATGCATCCAGTCCCGATACACCTTAATTCCCAGAAACTATTAGAATCCACTAGACGAATGCTAAAACGCCAATTGATCATCGGGTTGTGGTGCCGTAAAGAAAGATCGGCTGGGGAATAATTCCGTGGCGCGAACGGGGCTCTCCGATATCTTAATTCCTCGAAGGTGCTGAAGGGGTCACGTTACGGAGCCGTACTACGAGAGAGAGGAAGAACCACGAACGGCCACAGGGTCCACGGTTCCTGGTTCTTGATCCAGAAGAGGAGAGGCCGGACGTAACTGACAACGACTAATGGCCGAGCTGAGGCTCACGAAGAGTACGAGATAAACCCGGCCGGACAAGGGTAAGCCAGGCTCGTTCCGTTTTCTCGTTTACACGTGGCCACGAGAGCGTTTTGTGCCGCGAATTGATCGGTACACAAACCGGCGCGGAGTCGTTAAGGGGAACCTGGGTCCTGAACGAGGACATCGACGCGAAGAATGGGACCCGAACGACGTCAGAACATGCGGCCGATTTGACTCCGTGCGTGATCAAAATTTTATGATTTTTGGTCGGTGGTAGTCGATTTCATTGTCTACATACCAATATATTTGCATTTAGATATCAAAATCAATTTGACTTTAAAATCTCCTTCGCTAGTCTACCCAAATTCCGTTCCTTTGATTAACGTCGCCCACCCACGCTCGATCCAGTTTTCGGAATTCCCGTTTCCGCAATGGTCCCCGTGGTCGTACGATGAACGCAATTAGCCGGGTGAAAGCGAATCCACGGTCGACGAATGATTGACGCTCGTGCAGGCGTACACGGTCTCTGGACGCCACGGAAAGCGAAGCGAAGTTATCCCCGCGATGGCCGGCCTGGGACCGACTCGAGATAATGCATCTATTCGCGGGTAGACGCCGTGAATAAAGACATTAATAAAGCTCTCTTGGTGCCGACGATGGAACGCAGAACGCAGGCCAAGGAACCCCGGATGGAATACAATACACAACCGAGACGGGGGCCCCCGGAGTAATGGATGCCGCTTGGCACTGGATGGTGTAACGGATGGTGCTCTAGATGGTGGTGCTATCTTGGGATTCTGATGGCAGCTCGGATATACAGCCCGTTATCGGTCCGAGAATCGTGAGGATCGAACAAAAACGGACCCCGGCCCTTCCCGACGCGGAAGCCGGAGAATGGAGATGACAGGGGGATGCTGTCTTAATACGAAACGTAACCCTGCGGCTTCCCGCTCGGCTCATTGTTGCGCTGTTAGAACGATCGTTTGGTTTAGGTTTCTTTTTCTTTTCGTCGATTCGAAAACCGTTGACTTCGTTGCTACGTGGAGCGTAGTATACCGTTCACCTTTATGACTTCGTTTGAGAGAATATTTAATTAGATCTGAGCTAGGAATCGGTAGGCACAATCGGTATTTCAGAGCTTGTGACTCGAAGTCCTGTAATCACTATCTAAAACACACAGTAGGTATACTTTAGATAACTATGAACGATGCTACGCAAGGGTACCGCATATTATTCTCTTTCTCACTAATAATACAGTAGTCACCTGAAAGAATTTAGAATCTACAACATGAGAAATATACGATCGACTTAGGCAATAAATTTTTACATATCCAATTTCCTACAAAGCCTTCGGTACACGACTACCAAGCTCGTGGCGCAATAAGATGGAGCGGTTTGTGCAGCCTCCGGACGCGGTAGGAAAGTGCAGAAGGCACGTTCACGGGGCAATCAATGAGCGATTATCGTAATTACGCTCACGATTAACGGTTCGAGCACGGCTTTGCCTCTTTCACGCCCGCAACCGTGCGCTCGTCTTCCTTCGACCCGTGGAGGGAGACTTTCTAATATCTGAACGATCTGAACGTTATCGACCACCAGCCATTCTCGTATAATACATGGACTAGATACAACATTTATCAATTTTTTTTATCCTTTTTTAGGTAGCCTGGGGAATCGTATCCATCAAATCACTTTTATCGCTTTGACTGCTGGAGAAAGTACATTCACCAAAGAAGCTTGAGTTACACTCAAGAGTCATAAGGATCACAATTCTATATTTAGGAGCTATTACATTTATATAGAAAAATGATTTGAAATTTTCTTCGCGTAATTTTTAGCTTACCCTTGTTTGATATGAAAAATTCAGATATAGAGGCGTCCCTGATTTATCGTTGAGAATCGGAGGCCAAAAAAATTACAATTCTAGAAGAATCGAAATAAATCTATAGGAAATATTAGAATGTGAACTAATCTAGATATAGGGCACATTTGTGACACTATATTTCCTGTGAATACCAAATGAGCGATAAATAATAATTGCTCAAAGTTTGTTTAATGTGTTCAGGAAGAATTTATTACAGTCGAAGCTGGAATAAAAGCCAAAGGTAAAAAATAGAGGTAATTATCATATTAGTGACTTGGCTATATGTATAAATATGATTGAGTAATAAAAGTTTAAGTATTAAAGTTGGGTTTACGGGACTATCCTGAATTACCATCTATTCAAGAATCGTATAGAATATCTCAAGACCAGTTTGATACACACCTGCAGTATGATATTCACAATTTTCAGCAGAGTTGTCGATGTTTACTAAATATCTCCACGTGGCCATTGAACTCTAGCACTTGTCAACCGATTTTCTACACGACCTCCGCTTTGCAACCTGTTTTCCGGTTCTCTAACTCCTTCTACCAGGGTGGAATTTCTTTTTGCCCCTGCCATATTCAGGGTCGCCTCTATCATTAAGCGCAATAACTTACGCCGACGATACCATGCTAATGAGGACTCGTTGCACAAGCCGTTATTTACAGCTATATATTTTTTACCATACTGTTAAACGTAGCCACGAGATACGTTTCGATGTGTACGTCTCCCCCTCTGCAGGTCCTCTTATTGGTTTGTCAAACGAGAGGCAATAAAAGAAGAAAAAAATTGTCCCTTTACTAATATACTCATAAAAATATTAAAAACAATTTCCAGTTGAAATATAAAATTACACTACTAAGAAATATAATTATAATACTAAATAAGCTAGATTGTCTGAAAGAACTGTCTGAAACAATATACAAGGATTTCATCTAAACTACAAAATTGATTTGTATGATACACAGGAGTTCCTTTAGTAGTATGTTTGTGATTGTTACATGTCACATATGTTAAAATAGACGTGAAATGGTTAACTAATACAAAAGTTAATTTAATACTTAATTTTCATTGCCTCTGCACTACGATCACCAAATTCACCACAGAATCCCCCTCGACCACCACCGCAGACAGTACACTTTTCAATATCCCGCATCACCGTTCATCTTTATTCACGAAAATCCTGCCCAACAGAATCACAAAATACACAATGAATATGTATACACACCAAGGTGCACACCGAACGTACACAAACTCACGAAAACACCCAAAGAAAATCACCCGGAGAAGCCCGGTTGGTTTCTTGTTCGCCATGAACGTCACCCTCATTAGCGGCCGATAAATTCATTCCTTGTGTCGTAAATCACCCCCGAGGAAAACGTTCGTGCGCGACGACTCGGCAACAACCGATTCAACAATACCGATACAACCAATTACAATCGCGGCTGCCTGGAAATCCAGGGTCGCGACGGGTCCCCGCGCCGCCGGAAACCGCGTTTCGTGGGGCTGGATCAGCGGGCAACGCGCAGGCGCGCACACTGCACGCGGTAATAATGAAAAGCCGAGCGATAAATAATGTATTGGAACCGCGGGAGGCGTATAACTCATTCGACGAGAATATAGCTCTCGTCGTTCGCCTCAGCAGCTCGACCTCTCCGTCCTCTTTCTCTTTCTCTCTTCTTCAGCTTCAAACCGCTTCCTTTTTCCTCTCTCACTCGAGCGCGCGCGGACTACGGATTCTCCAGCTGCCATAAATCCGAGCGCTACCATCCGAGGCTCTAATTGCATTATAAATTGTGCATGCGCCTGCACATCCTGGCGAGCGCGGAGCGCAACGCGCTACCCCTGCCGCCGTGTCGAATCGACGCTTCCAGGATGCTAGCTGGAATCGGCCAGAAACGAGAAGACCCCAACCACGACCTCCCGTGTATTTTTCTGCCGCTTCAGATCACCCTTGGATGATGGGGAGCAGGGAATCTAATACCTAGTTTGTGTCGAAACAGGGTGCCAATCAATTTATCATCCCCAAAAGCTTCTTCAATGAACCGGAGATTGTCAGTCACGCCGAAAGGAGTGTTTCCATCAACGAGCTCGTTCTTCCGTCAGTCGATGCATGTTAATGGTACCGACCCTATAAAACACTTAACGCGAAACTACCGTTGCCCTGGGATCAGCAAGAACCGCCACGGACTGCTCCCACAATTGACAGGGCAATTTGGTTCGAAATCGTCGGCTAATGACACGCGAATCTATCTCAGTAGATCATCGCCAGTTCCTTATTAGGACACTGCAGTACGGCGAAGGTGCAGTTCACGAGCAGAGAAGAAAACCGAGGAGAAGAATGGAATTACCGTGAGGTGAGCAGTGTCTGTGATGTCATCCGGCACGGAACGAGCGAGCACTAATGACACGTCGTAGACGATCGTCCTGGAATAGCTAATCCCAAGACAATCTATGAATTCCCGGTACCTCGTCCTTGGTGGATACGATTGTTTCAGACTTTTCGATACTTTCACGCTTTCGATTCTAGGAGACCCTAGATTCGCCGTTATCCATGAATTCAAAGCACATAACTGTCGATCAGTCTTGAGAATACCAGTTCTCTGTAGAGTATTTAAGATGGAATTGTAATTTTTTATTTCAGTAAATTATGGCGCCAAATATGCTGATTCAATATTTTAATCCTGATTTAATCTGAACTGAAAAGTGATATATAGTACTTACTTGAACAGAACACGAAGGTTATTTCATATCCTTGATGGAAACTACTTTGCGTCTGACATTTATACTTTCCTGTTGGACGCGAAGTTGAACTGCAAGATTGCATGGTAATTGGAATCGGGGGGAGTTATACCGACGTGAGACCTTGGATTTGTTACATGTTTTCATACAAATTGATTAAAAAGATGTTCGAGGAATTTACTACTGATTTCATCATATTGGCGTTCGATGCAATTAGAAATGTTTCTAACGATTAAATTATTGTGACTTACTATTTAGAACCAAGCTTTATGAACGTAACTTTGTTTCGTAGGCTCCATTTCAATAGTATTATTTCAAGCAGATCCATGGAATTACTCATACATAATAATGAAAATGATGCGACTTCATCGTGTCAAGAAAGAACAGTGCAAAGTGTAAAATAAGCAGGATATATTTAAATAAAACTGTGTAATAAACAAGGTTCAGCTGAAGCTAGTAAATAATTATTAAACCTAACTCCTTTAGCTCACATAGTAAGACACTAACCCTCGAATGACGAACCGTGAAAACCGATGACCGGGTCAGTCGTGACAAATAACCCAAATTTCGAAGTTACAGAATCAAACCAATTCCCAAACAACCAGCCCTATTCAAAGTCCCCCGCCGCGATCAAGCGAGTCTCCGGAGACCGCGGCAACAAAAAGACAAGACCGAAAAACCTCAATGTATCATCTCGGATCAGATAAGCCCGGGCGAACAACCAAATTGCTCCGGGTCCACGGAATCACGCGAGTGTTTCGCGAAGGGTCGATAAACCAATCAGGCAGAAACACGGTCCCGAAAGCCCGGTCGCATCTAGATGACCCGAACGCAAAAGAGGCAAAGAATCCCCCTATCGTGCTATTCTGTGCTCGCGGTTTTTGAATGAGTCCCATTCCCTCGTAGTGAGCCGTGTTATCCCCCTCTCTTTCTCTGGCCGAAGTACTAGGACTGGCTGGCTACTCAATGGGGCAGATCGTTAGATAGGCTCGGTGTGCCCGGGACCAGCTCTATAAATCCTCCGCGGGCACAATTATGTGGAGGGATATAAGGATTATTGTTACGGTCCAGGGGCCGGTTCCGCAGCGCGGTGTTTCGTATTGGCCGCGAAACGGCTGCGGGGATTACCCTCATAAATATATTCAGGCCCCATTATACGAAGCCCGGGGGACGTTGATAACGTAATAATGAGGGCGTGGGCTAATGAGACGCGCGCTGAAAACTCATCCCGTAATCGTGATTGACGTCGACGATCCTCTTCTTCTCCTACCGGGCTCCCTTCATTCGGTCGGCCTACCAGATTCAGCCGGCAGACCTTCGGGACGACTTCCTCCGTTTCCGGTTCGATTGGCCGCTACTCGACGCACAGGGGGAATTCTCTAATTAAGACGTTAACTTGCCTTGTATTTTAAGGAGATCCGGCCAGTCGGATGGTAATGGGGGAGATTGTATTTCTCGGGGCCTCGGGGCGAACCGGTTGCAATATGGAAAAATCCGTTTGTTTATCGACTACTGGTTTCGTTTATTTTGCTCGGGGGAGACTTCCGCTGGTATCTTTTACTTGGTGAAAAATCGTCGGTTCTTGACTGCGTGGAATCAGACGATACAGATAATGAAACGAATGAAATTCAAGAAGAATTATGAGAGTTGGTAAAACATTTTTATAGGAAGCAAAGAAACGGAATGAAATTCATTAGACATTGGAAGCTACCGACTAATTACTTCTCCTGACCGATAAGTAGATTCTTCATTAACCCTTGGAAGGCGAATGGTCTGGGATACATGTGGCAAACGAATGCAGGGTCACTTTGTCCCGTAATAAAATTTCTCGTGCACGTAGGTTTCAAGAAGAAATTGTTCATAAAAAGTTATGTATATTTTCAAGTTCGTATATTAATTTTACATATAACCATGAAAAATAGAACAATGACTTCAGGTGGGTAAATGTGACCCTGCACTCGCTGTCCGATGGTAAATACAATAAAATTACTGATTGTACCAGAATTCGAGGATAGAGATTGCCAGTACCGATGTATAGGTCACTATCTATCAATCTACACAACCTATCCATTCCCGTCGTCAGAGATGTCCTTATCCTTTCGTCGCCAGCCTCTGTCCTTATTCCTTTCTACAAGGACATCAATAGAAGACTAGATAAAGGCCATCAGCATGGGGACATCCGTTTCACTCGAGAGAACCGGCGCACCATACGTCCAGCTTATATGTATGTGCATCCTTGCCTCTAATTACCTCGGATGAAGACATCAGCATAGTCCCGGCGATTCTCTTGAGAATCTTAGTTTAGCTACCAGGGAAACGAATCGTTTCGTAGCTTTATATTTCACAGATTATTTATTATCGTTACGAGTCGCGATCATCACTCTTGTGCTTATAGGTGGCCTCGTTACTTCTAATGGCCCCCGTGTACATCTTCATCGGACGCGGATTAGGGGATTACGGAAAGTCCTCGAGAAATTCCATGAACTTTAAATGTTAATACTTTTGACTTCTATCGAATAACGAAATACATATTATTCAAATGTTTCAGAAAATATTTCACACTTCAAAACGTTAGTTTATCGAGTCATCGGTAGACCAGGTTAGAATGCCAGAATTTTGGGTGATCTAGTGACGCAGGAATAAAGGATACTTGAACTCTATACCACAAATAATACTATCAGTTCGATCCAACGTTTTAAAAATATAAAAAATTGTTAATGTTAAATGTACGATAACAATGTTAATAGTATGAAAAACAATGTTAGTGCTCTGACTCACCATTGTGAAGCCTGCTTTTGGAGGTACGTAGGTGCTCGATAATGGAGGTGAGGGGTCTGCGGCCATTACCGCTGCCACCCCCACAGCTCCAAGGGGAGTCACGCTCCGAGCCGTCCGCCAGGTTGTCACAGTCCTAGAAGGCGAAAAAGGAAAAAGAAGGAAATTAGATAGAGACACAAGGTAAATAAGAATGACAGGAAGAGCCCCGGTTCTACCATTTCCCACGGTTCACCACGATACTGTGAATTGCTGTGTCCTCGTACTCTGTGAGAGCACAGTGATTCAGGTAAAATGCAATAAGATTCTCATTGACTGTAATAACGAGAGCAATACCGCAGCTGGATTTTTAATCATTTGTAATTCGAATTAATTAATTTTGTAATTCGAATAAAGTTATTTCTTTATCTCAAGTTTTCGTGCACTTCTGACATCGCGCGCGATCCCGACCATTTCGCCAGCTCGGTAATAAATTCGAGCTTCAAGCCTTCCCCCGTGGCCGGTCCCGAAGAGGCAAGTACTCTTGTTCGACGAGCACGCTCGATCCACTCCGGACTTATGGTTAGGTCGGCTTACAACCGGATCGGATCGATTCCCCGCGACACGTATGGCGGTGTCGCCCGTGCATTATAGAGGGAGGAAAGGAAGGGTCCGGGGTCCCCAACCGTACAAGGCCCAAGTTTAGAATTCCCGTGGATCGTAATACCACGGCGACGACGAAGCCCCGCGGAACCGTTACCGAGAAGTCGTTAAGCCCCGTCGTTAAGTCGATTATCCGTAGCCCTTGACGACGACGACGAGCGGATCCCCCCGCATCGAGTTTCCTCCGTGGGGCCCCGGCTCTCTCTCCCCCGTTTATCGGGGGCTCGGGCGACGTGTCATGCCCGACAGCGTTATCCTGGATCCCGACGACGGTCCCCCCTAAGATCCAGTTTTATCGATCGTATTACGATAAGACGCGTTTTCGTCCAACGGCGAACGACCTGGCCCCCTCCTCTCCCCCCATCCCCCCTCCTACCGCCAATCCCTCGGGGCCCAACGAGCGCGGTGTTAATCCGCGCAAGAGACGACTATGGATTTATGGGGGCCCGGAACAGGAGAATTTGTCGATCGGTAACGTACGACGTTGGGGGAAAAAGTACACGATCGACGGAGGGGCCGGGGATGATTCATGACGACGGTCGTCCGGTCGGGCTTGTTTTAATGCATCATTAGCCAGGGAATGTAAGGATCGTTTTTAATCGGCGTTGGTACGCAAAGGGATCCCAGGTGATTGAACAAGTACGCTCGGGACGCGATATACCTTTTCAGGTATATAGTGGTTATCAAAGAAGACAAAACGGAAAATTTATACCTGGTAATATAGAACATGTTGTTTGAATCATTACTATTGCAGATAGAGAAAAATATTGCAACGATTTCTGTCCTAATGTAACTCTCTAATACCAAGAAGGGTTCTCAGAGACTATGCTAGTTCTATTCTTCTTATTTCTCTCATCTCTGTAGTCGGTTTGATTTAAATTGCATATAAGAAATTGATACAAGGCACCTCTTCCCTTTGACATTTGTTAAGGAAGTGAACTATGCTCCCTCGGTAATAGAGCATTCCAAAACTATAAATTTCTTTCAAGAAACTGTGCGCAATCCCAAAATCCAGTCCGAGAAGAGTAAATAAAAACTACGAAAATCGATAAAATAAAACCTAATCTTCTATTCAAAATTATACAAAAGTAATCCTGGGACACGTAGCACTGCAGCACAAGTTCCGGGGTTAAACGGTGAGCATGCTGACCATCCACCATTTAATAAACCACTAGATCCTCCAAAGAAAGGAAATACCACGGGTAGACAGGTCCCGCATACCGAATCCCGCCAGAATCGTAAAGCACAGGGACAAGTCACGTCGCGCGATAAACGTTGAAATATATATATCCCGTCATAAATTCGCAGGAGGCGCTAGAGCAACAAGGAAGAGGCGGATGACGCCGGCGGCCTGGCACAGCCTCCTCGCCACCTGTCTCACGGCGCGGTGATGCCACTCGAGCGGTAATTACCGAAGGAAGGGGAGTGGGGGGAACTCCGTCGTAATCGTCGCCGTAGCTGTCCCCGTCGCCGACGACAAGGGTTGAGACTCTTCGAGGAACCTGGCAACGACGGCCAGGGTTCGAGTGGCGTGTAGTGTCATCAGCGGTTTTGCAACTGGCGACGACAACGCCTCGACAGTTTTCGCGGGAAGCCAGAGGCCGTCGACAGGTTCCGCGAGGGACGCAACGCAGTCTTTCTGTTTGCCCATCGCTCGAGATGGGAAACGGTTTGTCGAGGTTGTTCCTCGTCTTCAACGAGACATCCCGCCGTTAATAGCGGAACCATTCGCTCGGCCGAGCTATGTCGAGCGTGGCCACTCGTGAAAATGATAAAGACCCGTACACACGACCCGGCGCATTCCGGGAACAATAAAGTTAGAAGAGGTACAAGGACGTCACACCTCCGTAAACCGTCCGTGAATCGTTCTTGGGAAAGCATGGCGACGATGCTTAAACATCTTTATGCGAGACGGTGTGACACACCGGGGGCATTTTAACTGCGCTTTTCACGCTGACTTGCGCGCGCCTAAACGTCGCCTCGGTTCTGAAGGGTGAGCGACTAATGAGCGGAGAGGTGGTTTTATGGAATTGCTGATGTATTCTGCACGGGCTGGGGCGTGTAATTTGTTCGGACCGTTATTATCGTCATGGGATGAACGAGGAATGCGCCTCTCGTCGTATTTAAGACGATAAAGTGTCTGGATTAAAATCGTTTTTGGTCTGCTTCCATTCATCATATTTTCGTGCTCCTTTTTCGTATGTTACATTCATGCATAACTTGCCTTGATGTTCGTACATGAAATCTCTTTCGCATACCGAGTTACATCAAACATGAGAAGGAACGCATATGTGTAGCAGTCACATGTAATGTCACTTCACAATTTTAATTCTGTCAATAGACAGGAACTCTTTTGCATGGACTTTGCCGATCATCATGCTTCCCAAGGAAACTAAGCACAAGATTTCCTCAACGATCCACGGGAACAGGCAAGGATGTTCGTTAATGGAACAAAAGGCGGGCAATTAATTAAACCATCAAGGGAGCAAGGAAGCAGTCTTTGATCTTCGCAGTGAGAAACGTATATTAACATTTGAATTTTCGTCGCAGTGGGACGTAGCCTGGTCTCAAATGAGCGCTCGTTCTTCAAATACGTACCTGAAGAACACCCGCTGGTAACATCTGCGGACCACGTAGATCCAGCGTGTTCCGCTGGAACGAAAAAGTTCTTGCGCGCATCTCTCCGCGGTACAAAGAATTATGAACACGCGGCCGCAGATAGATAGTTGAACCGTACCCCCGAGGATTTTCCTCGTGATGCTGCTACGAATGAACAAAAGCTTCCTCTCAGAACTGCCGTGTTGTTCGTGTTGCGTTTAAGGGTTGCAACGCATAAACGTTAGGAAGAATGCTTGTGTGACTTTAAACGCGAACAAAAGAATTGTACAATAATCTCCAAAAGTACATCTTACACGATGAAAGATTGGCGAGGACCAAGAATGCGTTTTTTCAATGGAGTTTTAATACTTTATCGCTTGAAATTTGTGATTATCATCAGTAATCTGGATCGATTTTTATTTATGTCATGTATTATAGAATTATTGTTCAATTTTCTACTTATTTCTTGTCCCCTACTGTGCAATAAAGACCACTCGATTAAACCAGACCCAATCATTCTCCTGTCTCAGACACCTGAACTTCTCACTTTCCACAAACATTCACCCATGTGCCCATCGTGTCAGCCTTTGAAACCATCTCGCCGAGAAAGTATTGGACATATGTAATTCGCTTCTGTATTTAGTACGCGATCCACGGACGATAGTATCTCGTGTGGACGCTCGCTTTCATCTGGCCACGTAGACGGTATATGTGTATTGAGCGCGGTATGGAACCAAGCTTCCATACGAAGTGAACGCATCAGGAACAATTACCCCCGGTCCATTTCGTAGAGGGGGAGATCGCCTCTCGGCAGTAAATCGACGCCGCAAATCGCCGCGCGGCGAGTTAGCGAGTTTCGAGCGATTAGCCGGCTCGCGCGCTGCCGGCTCCGCGGCAGGCCAGCGTGTAACCGATGGAACCTTTCTGCGAAACCGTGGCCGCTGGTACAACACACACCGTGTGTGTGTGTGTGTGTATATATATGTGTGTATATATATATATATATACATATATCGGTATCAGGGGGGGAGACTCCCCGCGCACCTCGACGAGCCAACGGTATGTCGACACGGCATTGTGCGGCTGATCCCCTGGAATCGGCATGTAATTAGCTAGGCCCCGGTTGACTACCAGCTGGCCGACGAGTGGCGCACGCTAATGTGCCTCTAATGTCGTCTGCCCTATCTCCTTCCCTCTTACAACCCCGCGTCTCGCGATCGCTGACTGCTGTTCGTGGTACAGGGGGCTTTTAGAGCTGGCGCTCGTGAGCCTTTGTTCGGTTTGCAGAATCGGTACATTGCTAGTGGAGAATGGCTTCATAGCTACTGGATGCTTTCGAGAAATAGATGTATACCCTTTGGTACAATGATTTCTATCTGTATGAACAGCCTGGGTTTTGTATGTAACTGAAAATGTGGGTGGTTTTGAGCAAGGGGATTTTGATGGGGACGAGATTTTGGGAAGTAATTTTGATAGTTTGTTGCATTTACAGGCGAGATAGCGACTTTGGATGTAGATCGGACCTGTTTCTGAGGTAGCAGTAAATAATCCACCAACTTTTGAAATTGCAAAATGATATATTTTACCTTAAAAATATCTTTCCCACCTTTCACTGATTGTGAGTAAAAAAGTGAGTAAAAGTGTAGGATCTTGAAGAACAATTATGAATACAAATGAAGCATTATAGATCCTTGAGCTTTAAAAATACTAATACTAGTTTTCTCAAGTAATAGTTGATTACTTATTGGTACACCTACTATTCACAATTATTAAGTTGTATAACAAAGAATAATTTCGATTCTTCATACGACATATCGATGTCGAAAGAATCTAAAGGAAATAACTGGGTAAATTTAAATAATCCGAAACCGTACCGACCGTGTGATCTACCGTGTGTTCTCTTTAGATCGTTCGCGAGCTTTATTGCTCGTACTAGTTGCCGTAGATCCGAGGTTGAAGTTACGAGCATCGTTCGCGGATTTTTGCTGGGAACGTTTGCTAGGCTCGCCGCGTTTCACCTTCGCGTTTTACTGTTGCCTTGGAATTCTTTTCTTGGGAAGATAGTACGTATTTTGTTTGGAATTTTATATCTAGGAAATTAGCGTTACTTCAAGATTTTTATGACACGGGAATGTTCATTCGCTACCAAGGCGGAATGTTATTATCTCCGTGAGACGTTCAACGAAGTTGACTGTATCAGTTTTATGAAAATATGCTCAATAAATGTCTTGGTATATTTCTATTCACTTGATTGGTACTTTGTGTAACATTTATTGACTCTGGTAAAAGAAAAATTTCATAAAGTACCTAACTCTTTTCTAGGTAATCCCAGTATTTACAAGTTTATTCAACATTCACTGAACTGTGGTATAAACAATGAAATTAATATATTGAAAATACAAAATTAATTTTTTACTAGATTTTATTTTTGAAGAAATTGTATTCGAAAATCTATCAGAGAGGTATGCTTTTCAATGGGACTGGCTGATATGTCTGTCTATTGCTCACTAATTCTACTTGAAATAATCACAACCAGTGATACGAGGTAAGTACTATCTACTTCCTGTCAACGTTATTATCTTCCATTTATCGGTTATATCAAATCATCGAGAAGAAAATACTGTAAATACTCACACAAACATAAGCCAAACTGTATACAGCTATACGTGAATCTAACAATTTCTCAAACTTGATTTTTTCTGAAACAAAGCTATCCATGAAAAATACATTTTATTCATGCAATTTCTTTTTATGCGTCCTCACTCTGATAAATTTTTCGTTTTTTTTTAAATAAGATTCGTAGTTTGGTACGTAATCTAGTGAAACAAATGTGACAGCCTTCCATGTACCAATTTTTTTTGTCACTGTACATATAAGCACGAGCAAAGAATATGACATTCGTTAGAATATACAACTTTTTACCCCAACTTCTGTCGCTAAGTGTATTTAGTTTAAATAATACCGACGATGAACAATTAAATAATGCATCGTTATTTCAATACCCTATCTGTGCTTTATGGTCATAAGACCACTTCGGTCTCGAGCACGGCCGGGGATCATTTTTCATCGGAGGATTAAACAGAGACTCTGGAAGACGATCCCTGCGACATAACCGGTAAAGGAGCCCGCGACGTCGTCCAGTAGATTATCCCGCCTAGTTGACCGCATCGCGGCTCTCTCTATAATGCTGTTAGAAGAAGTTAACAACCGGATGACCCGCAGAGACGATGACGAACGTGACGAGCAAAATAATCGTCCGCATCGATAAACCGAGTGATCCAGAGGCAGGGTGCAGTGAAGACCTCTTGGCAAGGTTAGCTCTCATCAAGGACGCATTAGGGAAAGCCTCGATGGGCGTCCAGCAGGGAGAGGGTGAGAACGTGCTGCTACCGGCGAGGAACAGTAACAATCTATCAAGACCACGGTCTCGTTCGAAAACTGGTCTTGGGAACCGAGCCTGAATAATTGGCGAAAAAATCGAACAGCAATCCGTTTCGTATCAGTTTCACGAAAGTCTTGGGAATACTTAACACATTAACCGCCAAGGTGGTCACCGGTGGCCGACGACATTAAATTGTGCCAAAGAACTTTTAACTTCTAAGGAGTAGCAGTTACAGTCTCCCGCATGCAATTAGTGAATCGAATAATGACCGAAATAAGGAGAATACAAGTGAACATGTAAACGAATTTACATAGAAATGACCCTTGATGAGAAATAGCCTATGACGCAAATGTCCGTCAGTTCACACCTCTGTGAACGAAAAAACAATTTACACGGATACAAAGATTGACGCCATTATTACTAAACTTGATAATCTTCTATAAAAACCATGTACACCAAAGTACTTTGATCTATCGTGCAACGAAGTGTAAAATCTTGAAACTTTCCACAATGTGTTTGACATGTCGGATACCTGTCCATCCACCTATGAAGGTAAGCAGCGATCGCCCGATGAAATAGCATATCTTTCGAACGATTCCTAGTGCAACAAAACACGATTCGTGAAAGGTACGGATACTTCGGCGCAAACGTTATTGAATTAACGCCACGCGCAACACGGAAGAGACTGCTCGCAGGTATTTCAATGAATTTTAATAGATCCGAGTAAATCACTGGCCACCAGGCGGGGTCTAATACGATGGATCAAAACCTTGCCACGCTTTCACCACCACTTTCTACAATGTTGCCGGGGATCGCACGGAGTGTGTAACAGGAGACGTGACTGCTAAGTGATCGACAATCGACACGTATCGCACGGAACAATCTTCAGGAAGTGCACCTGCCGAATCAAGGTCAGGGCCGGCGGTACGAGCGAATTCAGTTCCGCCCTTTCTCTTTGAAGAGAGGCGTGTTGAGTTTCTCTAAGCTGCGACTCGATGCATGACAAAGTGTATTCTTGAGCGTAGTTGGTATACCTTTGAGTATCTTAAACTTTTCCTCGAAATACTTCAGATGCAGATATACTAGGTATGTCAGAAAAGTAGTGGGACTGATAGCGTAACAATTTGTATTGTCAAGTTATCTACAAATCTGCATTATTCTCCTCAAGATAATTCCCTTGGGGAGCCACAAATAGTTGGAGATGTTGTTTTGGTCATGTGCTAGCTGGGCATCAGTGCAATTGACAGAACCTTCAGTATAGTCATTGTCGATCCACGATTCTTCAAAACCAACCTTATAATTTCTGCAAACAATCCTACAATTTCTCGCGTGATTAGAGCGAATCCTCAGCACAGCGCAGAAGACAATCCTTTCAGGAAGCGGGAGAACGTTCCTTAGCAATGAGTCAATGATGCGGTGGCGCGGAGGAGCTATTATCGCCAGAAATTCCAGCTTTTTTTCCGCGGCTTCGGTGCTTCCTTGCGGTAGCATACAAAGAGGAGCCGTGGCTTTCATGGTTCGCCTGGCTCGTAGCTTGTGGTGCCAAACACGAGGAAAAAAACCTGGCCGTTACGTAAACACCATAACGAAAGACGCTGCGTTAATAACGAAGCCTCATCTGCAGCCGAAGAGGAACGCTCCTTCCATCCAAGGGAATTAATCCGGGATACGATTATACGAAAATGACCGGCAGAGTTCAGCATTGAATAGGGTCCTAATTACTTGTATTCACGGAGGATGACCTTCCTCTTACCCTGTGCACTCGCTGTTTCGCGATTCGATGGCGCATGTTTTCGCACGAGACTCGTGGTAGCTGGTAATAGCCAATCACGTTACTGATTGATAGGGTAATTATCGGATAAAATGCGGGGAAAATGTTTTTCTGAAACGATGGTAGCGGTTTGGTAAGAGGAATATTCATCGGGGAATCGTTGAAATGGGGGAATTTTGTCAATAATTCGACTGTTCATTTGCCACATTTTCCACCTTTCTGTACTTACATTACTCCTCTTCTTACAAATTTCATTCCCACAATTTCCATACCACTGAAATCGTCAAAATAGACCCTATTTCCAAATATGATCTTTCGGAAGAACATCCGCAAATTTCAAACCAAAGTCAATTAATCTAGTATCATTCGGTTATTACCAGCGACACGACAGCTTTTCTTATTAGACAATTCAATCTAACACGAAGCCATCGTGCGTCTACACGAGTCCTACGAATAAGTTAAAGGAGATTGATTATCTACAAGATGAAAACACCTACTACAAACAGTTCCCTAATCTCGTCTCGAGATCGTTCGAATTGCGTACAGAAATGAAAATTGATTACCGGTCTTATTGGTACACATATGACGGGAAATGTATCGCTGTCGTCGACAACCGATCCGCTTTATGAGCTCGCGCGATCTAACGGGGGAGGATAAGGATCGCAGACTAGTCCACTCGATAAACAATACCGATCGTGGAAACGTTAATGATCTCGCCGTTCTCGTGTGAAAGTGTAATATATGTGTCTGTGTGCGTTTACGCGTGCACACGTGTAACCAAACTGGAATTCCAGGAATCAGTTCTTGACATTCACGCGTTACATTGCGCGCGGCAATGCCAATCGATCGTGTGCCGCTGGGATCGATCATTATGGATCCCCGTTCTCACCAGTCCGCGTAACCTTTTGCACCGACGTGGAAAGTAACTTGTGACTAATCGTAAAAAGTGACCTACCCTGTATATGTACATTGTTTATTTTTTATTTTTAATATGAATGGCTCTATTAACTCATATCGTAATATTAATTCAGTAAAAATTCCTATGAGAATGTATACTTTGGAAAACTAGAGGATACAAATGTACCTTTCTATCTCCATTCAAAGTTCGAAATGTCATCTCCATTACAAAGATTTCATTAACACCTGCCTCGCTGAACACAATCAATCGGTATGGTGCAGTCGCGTTTGATTTCTGTTTTTCAATTCCTGAGCTAACGTCAAAATGTCAGTGAGCACGGCTGAATGCTCGCGGAAAATGTCTGATAATTATCGTGATCGCTGGTGTACGTCTACTCGCGGTACGGTCGTTCATAATTGATGTCTAACACAGACACTCGACGGGATCAGCGAGCTTCACGCACAATTTCCTCCGCGTTTACAGATGGAATCGGTTGCAAAACGTACTCCGGTTAACTGCCGTAGCCGGGATGCCCTAGGGAATTCTTTGTTGATGACCCCGTTCGCAACACTGTTGCGCGCCGTCGAGCTGATCCGAATCGACACGATCACGTTTCCTATTTTTCAATTCTGACCTGTGTGGAGATCGTGGCGGATAATAATTTATACGAACGCACCCGCAACGATGAAATATTCATTAAATGGTAATGGTCTATCATAAATCACATTCATGATTCTAATATAATAACATTAGCAATAAATCACATTAAAAATAGAAGAATCATTTTTATGCTCGCAATAAATTAAAAAAAAACGAGAAATCAGTTATCAGAGGCTCATCCTTTTTACACACTTGTTCTAGGATAATGTTATGAACAACAAACGAGATTTAATACAGACCGTTACTAGGTGAGGCGATATTTCCTCCACGGAATACCCGGTGGTCGAAAACATCGTACGGTTCATTAGCACAGTCATCGTGAATCATGCCTCGCGATTCCGTCCCGAACAAATATCCTTCGTTTCGCCGGATCGAGAGGATATATAGGAATGCACACACCCCGCCTGGTCGTATGTAGATTGCGGCCCGCCGGAATCGATACACGTACACGCGCAAGCGAATGCGTGCGAGCATCGGATAATAGGTCTATGCGGCGAGGTCCGAGTCCAGCCGTCGACAAATGGCCGTGGCCATGTAATAAACAAGCCGCGCAATTAAGAGAGCAGGTTAATTAATGTGGACCAACTAGGAGGAAGGGCCAGTCCTCTCTTTCCGTTCTTCTCTCCAGTGTCTTCTGTCTCCTTTCTCCTTCTGCGTTTCCAGCGGGCGACCTCACCGTTTCACGACCCTCCGCGTGTTCCCTTTCCTCCTGGCGGTGTAACCAACGGCGTGCACGGTAGTTATCGAGAGCCGAACCAAGCTTTTTCTTTTGCGGCGCCGGGAGCACACAGGAGCCGGGGCATCGAGGGATTTTCTTGTATTCCGTCTGAAGCGCAATTGGAGGAGAAAGGGGTGGACAGCCAGCGATGGCTGGGGTGCATGACGTAGAGAGAGAACTCACCCCAAATCTGCATCAAATAACTACCTAATAAAAATAAGTCCGCCATACACGCATTGCCTAATCACTTCCAAGCAATTCCCAAAAGTCTATTCCTCGAAAACACGAACAAAAAAGCTCCCGAAACTTTAAGGACCACCCCGGGACCCGTTTATGCAAATTTGCCCGTCAAAAATCGAGTAAAACTCGCGCCTCCGGAATATATCCCGGTTTCCAAAGAAGAAATTATTCCGATAGAGAACAGATCCGGTAATGACTCCGAAATCAACGGTACGCGGAATCCATCTCTCCCCGTCGATCGACCAACTGAAGAGGAAGAGAAACGAAGAAGAAGAAGAAAAGAAGGATCGAACGAATCGACTTTCCAAATGAAAAACAGTTCTCTGGGATCGGTGGAAGAAAGTGGCGGACAACGGGGCCTCAGAATACGCTGATGAACCAACGACGTGAATCGCTAATTAAGGCACGGTGGCAATTAGTAATTACGGCAGGGCCCCCGGTTCGACGCCGGCGAACTCCAATCAGACTGGTGCGCGCTCGCGCGAGGATGGGGCCCAGGCCACCTTGGGCCCCGATTCGAGCCTCCCCGTCGGGGTCCCCACGGTATCATAAGTCGAGTTTTTCATTGACGCCGGTAGCCGCGGGTCGAAACCGGTCCATGGAGGTCGAACCCACCGAGGACCGGCAACGACAAGGGCCCCAGGGTGTAGAGAACGAAGGGTGGGGAGAATCGCGGGGACCGCTCCCCAACCTCGTTGCAAACGACGACCTCATGTATGTGTGCTGTATTTGTGTGTGCTCGGCAAGGCTCTCCTGGCACCGCGTCCATAAAACGCTGAAATGTTCGGGCCAGAACGACACGCGATATTCCGTCCTTTGCGCCACGGGATATTCTCTTTCGCGGCGGGGCCAGTATCACCTGAGAGGAAGCTCGTCGATCAGACCAGGGGCTTGAATCGAGTCCCCCACCCCCCTCTGTACGACTTACGGTTCGCACGGGGTTCGGAACTGGTTCGCGGAAAGCCCTGTTTTCGAGGGAATATTTCGCGATGCTTGAGAGGAAGGAGCTGATTTCTTGAGTGGTGGGAATAATCGGCGGGGTTTATATCCGAATTGTTGACTAGTCGTTTATGGAATGGAAGAGAGGCTCGATTCAAATATTTCACTGATGGTGAGTAATCTACGGGGGGTAAAATAATTATTTGCATAATTTCTCTTTTTACAAATAATTTTATGGATTATCAGAATATATTAAAATAATGTGCATCATTTCACTCTATTCTAGCTGTTGACATTTTTCTTTTTTTTTTTGCTGTTATACATGTTTTATTCTGTCCAATGTGTTTTTCATGAAAGACACGACTGTGCAGGTGCTTTTTTTATCCACAGTATATGGGAAAGCACTATGAACGGTGCCCGAGAACAAACGACGCTCGATAGCCTGGTCCGCAAGGAAGGGATAAGAATGAAGAAGAGGATTTAGGAAGAATCGCTCTGAACCCCGTATCCCTCCGATCTCCGTGGAACGACTGGAGAAACGGAGAAAGAAAAGAGCGAAATGGAGCGAGACAGCATCGGGTTACGAGGAGTCGAACCTATTTTCGGTACGGCAAAATGCAAGCAGAACGATAGTCCTGTGATGCATCGCGGCATATGGCGTAAATCAAGCAGCTGCGACGACTGATTCCAGTGGTACCAACCCACGCTCGCATTATATCAGCCAGAGAGGCATATTTATTACCCCAGGTCGCTTAGATTGGAACAAATACTGCGTTGCCGCAGACCCATCCGTGCGGGCGCGCCGATAAGTCACTGAATTTTGTATTATTCGATCCTGCTGGTGTCCCGTGTTGCAGAGTGATGCACGGATTTTCCATTTTTATGCAAGTCATTTTTCCGATCTGTCGATGCGTGAATCAGTACACTGAGTATCCAATAAATCTTCACACAAACTGGAAGGTAGTTGTACTACACGCAGACTAAATTGAAAATATTCGATAAAATGTTTTATACGAGACGTAATTTTTGAAAAAGTTGAAGATGAGGAGAAGCCTAGTGATAGATCTGTATTGGTGTATCATTTATAATTCATAGACTGCAGATATTTATGCAAATATAGATTTTTATAAAGTAATTGACAGAAATTGATTTCAAAAGGAAATTTCTTTACTTCATTGTGGATTCTGTTAGGTTTTAAATAAATAGGAAGTGAAAAAATGGAATTTTATTATACTGAATTGTAAATAACTGAATATAGTATAAGGTTGTAAATACCTAATGTAGTTTCAAAGACTTAATCAGGCATTACTAAAATTTCTTTCATGAAAATAGAATTCCTATAAACGGAGTTCCATTGTAATCGTAGTAGAAATACGTTCAGTTCAAATGAATATTTTGTATTAGCTGGTGAACCGAGTGTCCACTTTCACGTTAATAATACGGTTGCGCGAGGTGAGGCTTTCTATCCGTGGAAACCGGTGAAACCCTTTTACCGGACGACATCAAAGAACGCCTGCGGACGAATATACGCGGGGAACATGCGTGTTTCGTATACATGAAGTCATATTGATAATAATGCGTATGGACGGGCGTATGCGCGTGTGCATACGATAACGCCGCCGCCGCCGCGGGGCCCCAGGGGCCACAAGGAAGTCGGGATTTGTGGTACCAAGAAGCCCCATGATTGCCGTTGGTCCACGCTGCCACGTTCATTACATAGCGCGCCATTAATCTGGAACGGTCTGATGGCTCGCAGGCCGGTAAATATGTAGAACGATAACATCTGCGACTTAACATTCGTTCCACGGATCGCAGGGTCCTCGACTTTTCATACCAAGGGACTCCACTCATCCCTCCCTGGTGATCAACCGACCGAGAGTATCGAAGAGGAAGCGAAAGGCGAGAAGTGGTATCCTTGAAATAAGAATTTTTTTTCCTAAATTCTTCCTATTTCTAAATAATTTTATTATAAAACTCGCTAAAATTCTTTTCAATCCCTTAAGCGAGGAAAGAATTTTTGCACATTGTCCTATGGAATATTTGACATCAAAATCTGGCCAAAAGTCTAGTTTTTAAACTTAATTAAAACTAAGAAGAGTGTCTCCCGTATAATATGATTAAAATAGAATAATATGATAGCTATTTTTCTGACGTAAAATTGTATACAAAAGTATAAGTTTTCTAATAATCAGACAATTCCGTATGAATTATACGTAATAAGAAATTTACAGAAACACCTCGTAATCCCACAGGAAAAATGGGGTTAAAGGCAGTAACTCCAAGTGGTTTGTCAAACTGAAATTTAGTCCCTGAGTTCCCGTATTAGTTTCCAATAAAAAATGAATAAAAATGTCAAATGTACGTGCATAAGGATTATTCCACTCGATTCTCGATTCAATACCGCAGAATTTGCATAGAGCTCTATAAATCCCACAAGAACCTAACGAGACAAGCTGGAAACTATCGCGATCTAAATAACGCTATTCCGACTTTTATTCGATCCGAAATGATAATATCAATTTTTCCGTTTCAACTCCCGCGTCATTTCGAACCGCCACGTAAATCGATCACCGAACGAATTCGCTAATCAATTCCTTAAGGTGTCCACGGTTGTTTTTTCCTATCCGGAGTTAGCCAATAAATATGTTAATAATTCTGGTTCGCCTGCACGGAATTTCACGCGACCAGCTTAAACAGTGGACCGACGGAAATCCGGGTGGTGTGTTAGAACCGTGTTACGTGTGCGTGACCGTCGATCGTATTTCATGCTTTAATAGTCCATGTCCATAGAGATATTAAGAGGTTACATACCTTTGAGCTGCTAAATACGAGGGAAAATTAAAAACATTTTTTGTATACTAATACAGAATAATAGTTCATTAAAAATTAAATCTATACATCTTATTATATGTTATTGCTTCAGTAATCCCCGTCTGGGTAGAATGAAATGCTCTCAGGCTCCGTTAGCGTGGAAGAAATCATTACAATTTCGCGCTTATGAATTATGCGTAACGATTGTTGCCCCATGACAACGGGTTCGACACGGTTTGCTCGAATGTTCTTTGTGAACAGTGTACTATGTAGTTTGTACACTACGGGCGAGTAAGGCTATCGCTTTTCCAATCTCGTAAGCCAATATCGCTTATTCCCTAACAGTACGAAACGCTTCTTGTAGAAACTCGACGGGGCGGCCAGTTCAAGACCTAACGTATTTCCAGGGATATCTAATTACTCGGAACGACCTAAGGCCCGAATGCCTTCACGCACACAAAGAGCAGTTTGTTTAACGAAATTTGTTGTAAAGTTTAAGGAAGTTCCTGAAATTTCGTGCCTACACTTACGTGGGACACCTTATACATAGATAAGGCATTTCAATCATTCGAAATGAAGAAAATGAATTAATAAATTACTCTAACCAATACATACAACCGATCATCCTTACACCCCTCCCGTGTAACCCGCATTTTTCTTCCCCCACCCCCGTATGTGGAACCGTATAGATTGTTATTTCACGTTCGACGAGAAATCGACCAATATAAACCGACGACGCGTGTACGTATCCCCGTGGAACAGGTACACTCAATACGTTCCCCGCCGCGGCTTCAAACAAATATCTAACTACATCGGCTTGTAACAGATACTGGTACTATATACTAGAGAACACCGGGGCCTGGATCGAGCTTTCCGCACGCCACACGCACGCACCAGCCCCGTTTTTGTGTTTACAGTGTGTCCCCCTACTACGTCGAACGCCTAAACTCTCTCTCTCTCTCTCTCTCTCCCTCTCTCTCTACCTTTTCCTCCACCTTCTTCTCCACCTTCTTCATCTCCTCCTCCCCCGTACAAGGGAACTGGGTATCGCGATACGCGGGCAATTAAATCCCCGGGACAATAATTAACTCCCAGGCGTCGTAGGCGCCTGTGATGCACGGGGAATTGGAAAACGGGCTGGTCTTTCTCTTCCTTTCTCTCTCTATCTATCTATCCGTCTCTCGATCCGGCCGTGGCATGAACGATTACGAGCGTCTGGTATATACGCGGGAGCAGCAGAGAGCGACAAGGCGACCGCGCGCCGCGGAATTATTGGCGAATTTGCATCTTAATGGGAACTACCTACCTACCGGTGAGCATGCGGCCCACGTCATAATTCCTCCGTCGCTGTTCGCTACCGTCGACGCCAAAGAGAAAAACGACGATTCTGAAAATAGCCCTTCGCCGACGAGCCACGAGTCACGGGAGCGAACGTTTACGCGAAAGTACACGTTTCCTTCGATATCGGCTGAAGTGGTTGGAGAGGTTTTGGAGGGATTTTGATCGGGAAGGATCGAAGGTGGGCAATGTTGAGTGGAGGAGAAACTTCTGGTGGGCTTTTATTGTTGGTGGATTAAAGGAAGAGGATAAAATTGAAGACTCCTCGGCGTTGACAAGGACAGGTCCTCGGGTGTAACGTTGAGTAAGTCGTACTGACAAGACGAAAGTTGGAATTTCTATCTTTACCCAAGTATCCTATTACGGCATGGTTCCACCGAGGTAAAGCAGTGTCGACGAAGCGAAACCACGCACCGAAGTGGATTCGAGATTTACAAACGGTCAGCGGGATAAACACTTTATTCCAAAATTCCCCGAGTCATCTGGTGCGGCCGGTCTGCCGTTTGCGAGAGGCACCAGCAGCCGGCCGTCGCGGTGCAAGAGGGGAAAATTCCGAAATAGAAATGCAAGAGAAACGAGCCAGGGAACGACGGACTATTTCGGGTGAGGTCAGAGGCTGAGGTCAGTCTATAAGGCCTGGTCAGCCTCCTCCCACGAGTCCTGGAACCCTGCCAAGCGCGACGCCCACGCAACCGGGGGCGAAACAGAAACCTGCGGGAACTCGAGCACCGTGGCCGTTTCGTGGATTGTGATCTACGAGATCCACAGGCACGGGAATTCATCTTAGGACTACAGCCGGTATATACCGTGTTCGCCTATGCAATTTGTCGAAATGTCCGCGGTATTCTATAAATAATCCCACCACGCGGCCACGTATCTACCATTAGAAAATAATCCTGATGTGCGTGCACGACGCCGGAACATCTGGTCTAACGATTACGAATTGGCGGGAAAAGTGAATCTTACGTGGCGGTTGAAACACGATATCAACCCCAAAGGTTTGGTGTAAGCGTACAGTTGCGATAAACGTGGAATTGATTTTGCTTCTGGAACATTGTCAACAAGAACAGAACATGGAGCACGGAAATCACGATTAAAATCCCGCGCTAATTTCAGTACGTCGTCGGCCAAAACCGAGCCCGTTTCCAACCACTTGTCCGGATATAGAGGATCGATATCCGAGGCATTCTGTAGATCGCGATCTAACCGAATACCAGGGGATCCGGACGGCTGCGGAACGCTCGCGTGTCTACCCCGCGCCCGCCACGTGGGAGAGTGCAAAAGGTAAAAGTACATACAAACACACACACACACACCGTCGGGCCCGGGATACGACAAAGGCCAAAAAGGGACCGATCGGAACCGCCCTGTATATACGCTGCACGCTCCCACTCGTACGAAAGAATTTACTGCTGCGTCCCGATGAAATATGGTAATGGCGGTTACATGACAGATATTAGCGACGATTACCACTTGCACGCCACTAGTCCGCCATGTGTATAGAAAATTTCTATCGCGCTCTTCGGTCAGGGCTTCAATGAGATGAACGATCGGGATATTTCGTTGTTGTTAGACGCTCGACATCGCTGGAATAATTCAATGATAATGTTCTGGGGGAAAGAATCACCCAAAAATGAGGGGCTAATACTACCAATAATCACAACTCGCACTAATCACTAGACCGCGTATGTTTACGCGAACATAAAATTTTATAGATTAATTTCTCGAACTCGAACGCAAAAAACAATTTATTTATCCTTATTAAACCTTCTAATAGGCCGGAAATAAAAAGGAAACCAGAATATAAACTTTCTGAAACTTTTTACTGCCTCGAATTTTAGACGACCCGCTATTCAATAAAAGCATAAAATCAGCATGCCGCTAATCGTAAAACCTTTATGGAAGCCAGTAAATTAATTTATACCACGTTAACAGATCACGATTGTATGATGTTCAGTGCCATAGAACCGCGCGAACTTGTTCTGGCAGCCAATAAAATAAAAGATCCACAGAGAGAGAAAGGATGTTGGGTCGTTGAAGGGGATCGTGACCCGCCTGAAGAGACCAAGATTATTCGTTCGAGGTACATTATCGAACGCGATTCTACTGGGTCTCGAGCGGGCGAAGGCGACACCGTTCGCTGGAGCAACGCCAAGAAAAATAGAGTGGCGTGGGTGACTCGCGTGAGCAAAGCGAGCTGACCCGAACTCATCGCTCGACCTCGCTCCTCTCCTCTCTTTCTCGTGCGACCGCCTCCTCTCGAAATAACCGCGTTGCCTCGTTTGACGTCATCGTCGATCCGAATCGACCACCCCGCCACACCCCCTTTTCCACACACTTTCGACGATTTTCCGTCGCGATGAAAGCACAATTAACTTCCCCGTTGCATCCACCGCGAAATCTAGACCGACGATGGTATTTAAAACGATTCTATACGAGACCGTTTGTGTTCACGATCGTCGAACGGTTAAACGCGCGCAACAAGTAATGCGTGTGTGTGTGTTTGGTTTATTCGCCCGTTACGAGTACATTATGGACGTTGTCATTGGAAAATGCACACTGAACGTCCGTGCGAAGGAATACCATTGTTTCGTATTTTCGGTTTCGACTACGCACTTGGTGGAAAGGAATGCGTCATTGGTATAATAAGACGAATAAGATTTTCGATGTTCTAGCCGCCCTTTGTAAAAGTGGCAGTGTTAAATGTTTTCTGAAAAAAAAAGACGAAAGGAGGGGCACACTTTCAACGGGAAAACGGATCAACCATTACCATGGTAGAATGACCAAGCGACGCTGTAGCGTATCGCTGGGATGGGGGTACACGACCGCGATCGCGATCGATAGCGATTTGCCGAGGGAAAGATGGCATGAGATACGTGACGGTGCTCTGGGCGAATCAAGAGACACCGATAGGTCGAGGGAAAGGAGAAACGGAGTAGAAAAAGGAAAGAATGAACGGCCTAAGGAGAACGCTGAAGGATCGAATAAACGGATGATCGGTTTCCGATCCACGAAAGGTCGGTCTGCGTCTGGTAACGCGTAAAACTGGCTCCATCGAGCGTTAATGTCTCGAGAGAAATAAACTGTCCTTTCGTTGCCGATGGCGATCATAAAAACACAGACGGGGATAGAGACAGAAAATCTAGAACAATTACGATCTCGATGGCTGGGATATACATATAACGTTTCGTCGCTCTAGTTCTTAAGTGTTTTGTCCCTACTAGTTTCTACACTGAGAAAACTGAGTTTAAAGTTTACGAAGTTTAATATTATAGAAGCAGTAAAGTAGTACAACAATGTATCAAAATATATAATATAATATTTAACAAAATTTTATTTTATTACCAACATAAATTTTTGATTATTCTTAGAATTTGGAGATACAACCATTTAGAAAAAAACTTTCAAAGTTTCGGAGTTAGGACTTAGAAGAATATTTGCTGCTTTCGTAGAGGATTATGAAAATAATCTACCATCGTAACGTTTGCAGATCAGATTTGCACCCAATTTCTTCCATAATAACGTATATTTTAATATTAGCTATAACAAGACTGTCGTTTTATACAATTATAGCATGCAAGATTGTCTTAGACCCAGTGCACCAAAAAATGTAATGAGGTCTAATGCGGTTTCATTTTACTCGGAACCCCACAAAACCGATAATATATATTCATAGATTTTATTTTCAATAAATTAATCCCCAACGATCAATATTTACATAAACATGCTCCACCTAGAAATAACAAGTATACAGGAAGAGAATTAATTACACAGCTCTAATACCTATATTAAATATACGACGATATCATACATGATATAAGGCTGTCCGGAAATTAATGCAGATTTTATGTTTGTATTACACTCGACCCTTTTTTAACGATAAAGGATTATGCAAAGTGTATAAAATTATACTTCATTTTACAGCTTATTTTTTCCTTTTCCTTTCTACGTTATTCGTATTGAATGTTAATTGCATTTCAGTCAAATTTCATGCGATTGAAAGAAAGAAGTCCATTCAAGAATTTCGACAAACTTACTTTTAAGAGTTTAAACTCGGCCGCAGTGCAGCCGAAACCGAAATATCAATGAAGTTTGTAGTCAAAACAGTGTTAACGAATGAAATGTTCAACATTGGTTACACAACATATCGTCGAGATCAATTTAGCCTTGAAAATAAATAAGGCGGCGGACCTCTCTTTGTTCCGCGTTGACAAAAATGTACAGATGCTAATAGCGTGTACATTTAATATCTACAAAGTTATGGGACATAAACATTTTTCTTCAACAAAATATCATGTAAACACTATACCGAGTTCAAACGTGTAATCAAATATTTTTTTTACTCTTAACAGAAAATTCAGTTCTGAAAGGGTTAAAGAAAAATATTCAAAACCTGAATTAATTCCAGAACAACCTAATATATGTAATGAATGTACATTTTTATCCCTTGCTATACGGTTTTTCATCGATCACCTTGTTGGTACAGTATAATCCCGAAGAGTTTCACAAAATACACCGGCGTATTTGTCGAAGACACCACAAAAAGGTGGACAGAGATAGAAACCTGATTGAGCCATAGAAAATCCGGAACAATTACGTGAACCGGTAAGGGGGAAGATCGGTTAGTGTCATGTTCGCATAGTTTCCGGAAAAGTCTCGATCCAACGACACGGCTTCTACAAGTATTAACGTCGTACCAGCTCGCTCGTCGGATTGGATACGTATGGTTAGCGTAGTGCTTATAGAAAGGGTCGCCATACATGCCAATAAATAATTGCTCTACTAGCGCGCGGTGATGGCGCTCGAGTTCCGGCCGGTTAATTAACGAAGCGGTTTACGGCGTATATCGCGAACGTCACTAAAACGTACCTTCATTACCGGTCGGCGGCATATCTGACCGTGATCTGGACCACGTACGAGCGTGGATAACGCAGACGGAAAAATTCGGGACGGAAAAAATGTTCCGCCTTCCCTGGGAGAGGCCGTCCGACGCACACACGCCACGTGGAAGTCTGGCCTGGAACGAGAGAATCTACTGAACAGAAATTTTAAGGGGAAATGACGTGTCTCTTACCAGACCCCTTTCTTCTTTACCTTCGCTAGATTCGCGAGACTTTATGTAGATGTTGTAGATGGTCGAGATAAACGGCAACTTTCTTTATATTAATTTTTACTCTCATTGATTTATTATTAGGATTATAATCGCGTGATCAAGAAAGTTATTTAACATTTTTTCATTATAGTATCGTGAGTGGTACAAAAGTTAAGTTAACCCGTTAGTGGTGGAATTTTGTTTGGGAAATATGTATCTTGCGTAGTTAAAAGCAACCCATGACGAGTATACTCGTCATTACGTAAAAAAGAAATCATTTTCTCATGACAAATATAGTCGTCAAACATTGTTAAATGGTTAACTTGCTCTTCACGGATCTATAAAATTGTTTCCAACAGAATAACTCCGAAAGACCCATTGAATTCGGTACATTGAACAAAACCATTTCCCTCTGGCGAGGCATCGCCTGTGGCGGCTGGTACATGAAAATCATTAAACAAGACAAGCCAAACTGACAAATAACGAGAATAAACGCACCCATCCATGCTCGTCGAGTAAGGTTTCTAATTAGCATCCGCCGAACAATATATCACCTTGAATTAAGTAACATCGGTCTACGGTCTCCGGGCAACACGCGAGCGAGCGAACGAACGAACGACCGTAACATTAAAGATCTGGCCTAACATACTATTCACCATTGATTCGATTAATTAAACAAGATCCGTTCTCGACTTCTCTAGGATCTATATGTATATCGTCGGTAGCAAACGCAGCAAACGTATGCAGCCATCCCCTCCGTCAGCTGATTAACGTTCACGATACCACCACAGCCTCGCGAGTTCCCAAACGAGCCGGGTACTCGCGGCAGATTTCTCCGAACGAAATCTCCCGACTTCCAAATTAGTATTTTACGAACGGCAACGAGTGACAAATTGAAACCGTGGCTCCCTCCGACCGCCTAATTAATACCGTCGATGGTGGGGGGGGGGAGGGGAGCAGACGTTTTGTCCCGGTTACGAGTACGTTCTATCAAACCGTAACGGGGGCCGCCACGGTTGAACATTTCAATTAATTAGATACCGAACGTGACCACCCACCGGCGTATCTAGCTACGATCTGAATCAGCGTCAAAGCGCGAACCGCGCGACGACTTTAAAATTCAAAAGGTCAGTTAAATAGCATAAGGGGATTAATACCGAGGTTGGATGTCGGAACGGACAAATCATGCTGCCGTTCCGGCATCGGTCGGTCAATTAATACCAACTGGGGGCAATATTTAGTCAATTTAATGGGAAACGTTTCGATTAATCGACGTCTAAACATGGCCACCTGGTAGAGCATTGGAGAACTCGATGGTCGGGAGACCTAATCGTCGAAGCAGTTGTGGAACGGGAGCTGCGTGGCGGATAGCTTATGAAGGAGATAGGGGATAAATTAATGGGCGCGCAAGGTCGAGATGGAAGAACGAATCGATGTTTATGCGTTCGGACAGTGGCTGATAAAACGAATCGACATGATAAAATAATTTAACGTTATTAATGAAAGATACGGGATGGAATTTATGCTTCGGTTCTAATTGTCTTATCTGTCTCGTACGTGGTCTGGTCTGAGGTGCAAAACAACAGTCCACGCATTACATTCCTTCGGATGTCTTGTAGTTTAATAACGTTATTAAACATTCACTTCAGATATAGATTGCTTCTCGCATGCTGATTGGCAATATTTTTCTCTGGGAAAAATTCTGTGATCCTCTTCTAGATCAACTGACAAATACTTTGAAACGGTTCGTTATTAATGATGAAGCTTGAACCTTCTTACGTACGTTTTCAGGCACAGCCGCAGTGATCGCAGTGGAAACGAATGTCCCACGTAGGACACTCAGTTTCACGCGACTAATTGCCAATCCGGCAAAATCCGTATAAATCGCCCGGACACAGGTTAATTACAATAGCAATCGCCTTATCGATTTTTTTCGATCTCCGCAGCGTAAAGTGCCGCGAGCGGTTAAGGAGCGGTTAACGCTCACTCGCTGATGTAAATTTCTTCCCGTGAAACTCGAGCGGCAGCCCGTTCACGGGCCTAGATTAATTGCCGCGATCTATACGATTGCCGACGTACATGAAATCGGTATCGCGTGAATCCGCCGTGTTCCCGTGCATATTTAAATATGTGCAGGTGTATACGTGTCACGGTTCGTACGATTCCGTGTGTTGGTAGTGGTGCTGGAAACGGGAACGTGTAGCTGTACGTGGCACACGGGAGAAGACAATGCGGACATTCGTTTATCTACAACACGCATTGATTTACGGGAACACGGCTAATCGTTGAACGTACGCGGTGGGGTCCAAAAGTATCCGGCTTAATCCAGATTGACTACGCAGGAATTAAAATGCTTATTCTTCGTTATACATGTAACATCATTATTTATTATTAGACTGGGGATTTTTCATTGTTCATGTGGTCAAAATCCATGTTTTTTAGAAAATAAATATTGAATTTGACAAAATATAATAAATTACTGATTTCTATACCTAATATTCTTGATTTCAGATCAACATTGAAAAATTATTATTTCTCAAAACCTGTTCTCGTAATAACAAAATAAATAAAATTTCCTTCCACGTGTCGATACTGGAAACCCCGACGGAACGTCCGCGGAGACATTCGTTCCCATTCGAAGACGAGCGCCACGAGTAAATACTGATATCTGGTAGCCGCACGAAATATCAAGTGAACTGGGCATCGCAAATATTTAACCACGGCCATATCGGTGGAACAGGATATTCGTTCCGACCGCATAGCTGCATCGACCCGCGATAATCTTATCGAGATGTAAAAACCTAATAGCGGAATACAAAGTACGAAGACCGGCGCGTAAATCGTGCAAACGAGCCGGCCGACCAGGAAAATCCACGCCGGTTTATAGGCCCGTGCACTTCTGGACGTACAAGAATATTATTAATAAAGCTTCGTGTACTTTTTCCAAAACGATTACGCCCCGTTCGATCTCGCAATTACACGGCTGCATGTGAGCAATGGTATCGGCACACGTTCACCGACCGACCGAGACGCAAAAATCATTGGCTACAGGGGGACCGGTGCAGCTGCATTCTCCGCGAACTTTTGCGCCGAAAGAACACACGTGGTGACTAGATGAGAGCCTCCACCGAGCCGCCAATTTTTCCTGTGCTGGCCCTCCGAGTGTCACTTTCGGTTCGACACACTTTCGATCGGATATCGACGGGTGAACGCTGGCCTACGGACACTGCGATCGTGGGCGGCGATGGATTGCTCGTTGAACGGGAATTCAGATGGAAAATTGTTTCTTGGAACAGAGTCGACCCTCATACAACGCGGTGAAAGAATTGTGGCAATAGTATAATACGACAGATATGTAAGTTTGCATTTTCACATTATAACATATATCAATCACAATTTCTTAATATCTGGACCCCAGGAGCCGGAGTGTATTAGGTCAATTTTTAATACTCTTTCCGGTGGTAACAATTATTTCATTCTAAGTTATCTTGTTTTTTATATAGATACATACTCCATAAATAAATCGGCCTTTATCTGAGATATACCAACGTTTGTCGTGTTATTACAAGAGACTCACTGCACTTCTGTAATACTATCACGAGCTTAATAATTGCAGAGACATATTCTACTTATCATCCAGAAATATAATTTCAGACTAATATACAGGAGATTCTGCACCATTTTCGATTTATATTTGTTCAAAGTATAACACTCAAGACTAGAGATGGAGTCGTTACCTTGTATCACCCACAAAAGGTGATTCCAATTCGATCTCTGATTAAGGAGAAATCTGTATCACTTCCATTCTAAAACCGATACCAAGATTGTTCTTGGTAAGAAAGAGGTGCTTTTTATCCTGTACCGATATTGACCATAAAAGGATCTTCTGTATCGATTTATTGGCCGGTTCGATTGTATCAATGCGGACAACGCACGGTACGGTCGATTTTCTAAATCGTGTTCAAATCATCAGCCTTAATGCCCGCCCCGATTCACCGAACGGTAGGCAGTAATTGGCCATTAAAACGAAATCTGCTTCGCCGGGAAACGACTTGATTCCGAGGTAAGAGAGCGCAAGTTCAATCGCGCGGCCGTGTCGCTATAAATAGATCCTTGTTTTCTAAATTTATATGGTTCTGCAGCGCCGCGAGGAGAAACACCACGCGATTTGCCGGACGTAGGATTTTTCCGTTCCCCACCGTCGTCGCGGCGTACCGTTCGCGAAATAAGACGACTAAGTGGAGGACGTCGGGGCCGGCCGTGTGCTCGCCGCATCTAATTAACCGTCGTCGTATATTCACGGTTGGACTCGTATCCGTGGAGCAGCTCATCAATTAAAGGGATCGATCTTAAATGACAAATGACTTTCATTTATCAGTAATGTTTCCGACGGGGCCCGAAGTGGTGACATGAAATATCGACGCGATTTTCTGTAATATGATCACCCTGAAAATTCGTACCCGCGGTCACGGTGAACCGAGACTCAAGGCGGGGGAAATTAATGATTCCGCGACGGTGAAAGAAATGTCCGTGTGTGTACGCGGTGATATCATATGAAACGTGTATTATAATATATTCCAGATAGGCGTAGAAAAATACAGGAAACACGGGAACGAATCAATCCAAGCATCGTTATGGGGCCAGTTAAGTGAACGGGACCCTTATTCCATCGGTAACTCGAGGTCACTCATTAATCAGTTTGCGGTCGTATGTCGAAATGGATTCAATTTGAAAGTTAATTTCAGGCCTGCGTCGGGAACTCTGCCTTCTTTGGGCGGATGCTGGGAAAACGCGATTTGGCATCGATATATGCAATGTACTAATAATACACTGCTCAAAACAATTAGAGGATCGCTACCGTGTGAGTTTCTATTGCTCCACCTGATCCTAGGAAATATAATTTGTACAAATATCTTTCACAAATAATCGTTGAAACCCGCCCAAAGAATCCCCAAACATATTCCAAATTATACAAATTTTCCGAAAGATGGGATCGAACGTTTGGCTTCTTCGTGTTTTCTATATCATCTGAAACAATTAACTACCAAACTCAAATGGAAAGAAACACCATCTTCACGATTATGAATCACACTGTACAAACTTCATCCCAAACAATTCCCAAACACATTCCAAATGAATGCCTACTCCCTGTCACTGATCGTAAAATTCCGATAACCTCTATGACCGAACCTCGCCAACCATTTCCCCTGAATCAGCCTGTACAAGGCCCGGTGTTACATAGGGCCCGTCGCTCGCCTATTTCCCCCCCGAGCGATCTCGATCGCGGGGATCGACAACGACAGTGAGACGGGTCCGTGCCGCGCATAAACGCGACACGAGCCTGAAACACGGTCCTCCTGGCTGTCCCGGGCGCATTACGGCCACGCATAACCGTACAATATTGCAAACATTCAGCGCAAAGGTGATTCTCGTACGAATGCACCTGCGGTAAGCGTAGGTACACGAGATCGGGATGGACGGTACCGGGCGCGAAAACGTAGGGAGAAGGGCAAACGAGAGAAGAAGAGCCCGTTTTCTCCGATCCTTCCCGTCGCTGTCCCGCCGGTTCTCCCTCTGGCGTAAGGGCGCGCGTGGGCAGGCGTGAAATACTGCCGCACGACGAACATTTTATAGGTGGAAACGAGGCACGAGGTGGGCCGAGGTCGGGGCACCGGCAGGCCGATTAAAAGTACGAACACGGGGCCCACGGGTGATAATTAATTCACGGCACTGTGCACGCCAGACGGGGTTTATCCGTGCGATCCGGACGGGCACCGCTCTTTTTCGTTCCTTCCACACGGCCACGAACGAACGACAACGGAGCTGCCTCCTTTTCGTCGTGTCGCCTCCCTGCTAAGAGAGGATTTAAGAGTACGGTTCACCGAGCCGTCGATGGATCTGTTTTTAATTGCACGGACTGTCGATCTTGATTATCCACGCGCCGAAAAAAGGAATGCGACCCGGGATCAACGTTGCACTCGATGGATCCGCGTGAGACGTGGTAGCTTGGCCTGAAGCCTGGGAAGTTTTCGAGTCCAGTTTCTTGTCCGTCTTGGTTTAGGTCAAGGAATGTCTGGCTAAATTAATTCACCTTACTAGTTTCTGTGGTATGATATTCAATGATCTCGTGGTGGAAATGGATCCACTTTCTACAATGGTATTTATCAAAATACATTAAACGGTCCCCCGTTTATGATACCAGACCAGATGAATATATCGCGGATCTCGCCGACGTCGTTCGTCTGAACGTTTCGCAACGATGCGGGACCCGTCAACAGAGAATCGGGCCCAGGCAAAACAAAAAAATCGCCAAACGAGTCTCGTGTGGAACGCGTGCACACGCCGATCAAGCGGAGTCACGTCGATGCCTCCTAAGAAGAGTAAGGGACCACCTTGCCGGAGGGGGTTGAGAAAGAGAGTCAAGAAGTTACCTTGCGGAATGGTATAAGTCTACCTACCGCGGTTCAGCTGATTGCGAAAATAAACATTCATTATTGTAATTACTTTCTGCGACGTAGCCGTGCCGAGAGCCACGATCTCCAGACCGAACATCGAAGAGGGACACACACGTGCATACAGAGGGGGAAGGTGAAGAAGGAAACGCTGGGACGAGAATGAAAAGGAGGCGAGCCTGGACGAAGGTGGAGAGGACGAAGAGGCAAGCAGCAGCAGCCTCGTCTGTATATCTGTAACGAGAGTTTCATTGACGTGGTCGTCGTCCTCGTCGTCGTGCTCATGGTGGGTTAATTACAAAGTCGAACCGACGATTCCTTCATTAGCGAAAAGGAATCGGTGAATCCAATTGCTGCCGCCGTTGCTGCTACTGTTGGCGGGGTGAGACGAATCCTCGTTTGCATCCGTTCAGTTTGCTCTACTCCTGGGGATCACGTCTCCGAAAAAAAAAGAAAAAAAAAGGAAGAACGAGACGATTCGTGCGGCCCGTGATTGATCTGCTTTGGGTCGCGTCGCTACCGTCCCCGCTTCTGCAAAAAAGAACCCCTCTCGGCTTGGGACTTTAATTACCGTGGAGGAATTTATTTAAAGAATTTGTTAATGGAACCGGGGAGATCAATGAAACGCGCTTTCGGTACGGAGCCGGCCGATTTATGGGGATTTGAACTTCTAGCTTGCGTGGACCGGTGTAAAGGTTGCGTAAATTGATTTAATTATGGTACTGAGGGAGCAAGTGAATTCCATCGTGAGTTTTTGCTGAAACGTGATCTATTGGATCTACCAAACGACTATTGTGTACCGTCAAACTCAGTATTTATCTTCGAAGAAATCAGAAGTCTATGCAATTTTAGTCACATGTGTACCCAGTCTTCAATGCGCGTCGCCATTTTGAAAGAAGGAACAGGTGGAAAGATGTTTGAAATTTATTAAAGAGAAATGTAATTTCTTTTTGCAATGGAAACACTGTAGTGGAAAGAAAGGAAGAAGGAATTAAATCGATGACACTAGACAATCGTGTTTCAAAGAAAATTGGTACAACGGTAAATTTGCAATCGTTAGTATAAAAAATAGTCATACACGATAAAAAGCAAACTACTTGTATAGCATTTGTTTCAAAAAATAACATTCACTGTCAACACATCCACTAAATCGTTACACTTAACTTTCTCAGTTCCTGCAGCAAGTATACCACTAAAAAATATAAAATATGATTTTCTTACTAAAAACCAGAGACTCTTTTAACTTCCCACTCCGCTTATTGAAGAAACAAGTACCAAATTGAGCCCAAAAGAAGACATTTGAGTAATGCTGCAAATATTCCCTACCCTTTCCACCGAAATATCAAGGACGCCTCGATATAAAGATGTGGAATTTTCAACCACCTCTGATTCAGAAGGTAATAACCAAGTACGTCCTGAAACGAAATCTTCTGCAGTCAATTTAAAACAGGACTCATAAATAAAGTCTCTTTAAAAAAAGCAAGATACTTGCGCCAACAGGGGATTAAAAACTTCTTTCCGGGAACATCCAAGTACGTGCGCGATAAATAACGAGAGCTTTCACTCCGCCTGGACTCGTTTTCGAAAATGCAACCGTGTGCTCCGGTGAAGAAAGAAAAAAAACACAACGCGGAAGAAGAAGAAGATGAAGAAGAAGAACAAATCGTAGACTCTGAATGCTGGTCTCACGAGGATCATTTCTTTCGGCGTTTGCTTGCCGGGTAATTCGCAGCGGGCACAGATAGATCGCAAAATCAATTTCCGAATGAAATTACGAAATCACTTCTGCGCGCAAACGAACATCCGGCTTTTTGCCCGGCGGAGATTTACGCGATTGCTTATCTGCCGGGACGGCCTCGGCACCGTTCAACGACGGTAGAACGCGACTTCTGCCCATTTATCCCTGCCGATCGCTCGGACGTATGTAAATTTACGGAGCCGTTAATTGCGGCGAACTTCTTTCGGGGCCCTTTCGAGAGCCCAGAAAAACCGCCGACGTTGCCTCCGAGGCATGCGCCGCCACTTATGCCCCCGTGTACCAAAACCTATATGTATATACATACTGCCACACGAGCGGCCGTGTTCCACGTGTAGATATCCCAGCGCGCAAGAAGTATCTGTATTCAGATATCCACGTTAATGGCGATCGTCGTGGACATCGTTGCGAACACGGTTAGGCCAGTCGCTGATTTTTCACCGATTAACTCGTACACCACGGCCTTGCACGACGAGTTCTGGCAAAAATTGCTCCACGTCCCTCTGCGCGCGACGAAGGTATTCTCTATACTGACGTATTGTTTGTGATTAACTTGGTCACCTGAAGATACACGATACGGTATTCTAATGAGACATGGAAATTTAAAATAGCAAGAATTTAAGAGGACCTTGTTTAATTTTTTAGGATCATAGAGGATGTTAATCTTTAAAGAAATTTTCTGTAAGAAAATCAATGACAACGAGAGAAATTTTTACCAACGAGAAACATCGGTATCAGTGTAATATATAAATTTACGGTATTATTTTCATATATTCAATTGATCTTCAAAGTTATTTCTACATGTTTCGATGTTCATCCTGTATAATAAACAATATTACCCAGTAACAATAATTCAATTAATAGTTGTATTGTTACCATTCTGCAATAAACATCAGTACTTTTACTTCCTGTTCACTTATTCCACTAATAAGGATTTAGGTTTGAACAATTTCAATAATACTACTAGCTGCTGAAAGCAATTCGTTCCGAGGATTGAAAAATGCTGAATTTAAGTGTCTTCATAATTCAAAAGGTAAAAGTAAGTATCGTCATGAGTATTTAAATGCAACGCTGCGGTTACCTTCGGAGCGTTGCTTCAGACATCGCCTACGCTCATTCCAGAATCAGTACCGACTTTATCATCCCCATCAATGATCAGCACGTACACTCGGGAGTATCCATTACAGACCGCGGTCGTTTTGCGTTCCCCGGCCGTGCAATTGTATCGATAAAACAAAGACAACCTATCGAGGGTACAGTACCATTAATGGTCACCCCGTCCCTTTCTTGCTTCTGTTATGCGATAATCCACAGAAGCAGCGGCTACCCCGGCATTATCCTTTTGTATCCATTAGCGAGAGGGGGTAAACTAAGAAATTGTAGCGGCGTCGCGATCGAAAAACCGCCATATGTTCCCTGCATCCCGGTTGTCTTAGGCGCGCCGCCCGTTAAGAAGGAAATTTATGCAACGCCGAGACAAAGCCCCTTTGTGTTCGAAAATCGGGTCTAAACCGCGAGGAATCGCGATATAAATGCATAACCGTCGCTAAACTTTCATTCATTTCTCGGCACAGAATTAAGGAAAATAGTGAAATTTATTGATCAAGGAATTCTTTCATCTGGAAGTGAAGAATTGTTCAGTAATATCTGGTTTGACTTCTCTATTCGATATGAATACACTTTAATTCACATATTATATTCCAAAATATGTATCTTAAATACATCTATACACTTTATGATAGGAATACAGAAGAGGAAAGAGAAATAGTTCGTCAAAAAGTAAATCGTTTCGAGTGGCTATTCGTTAATTTACACGTTCGAAACGTCTACCAGTAATTCATATACCCGTCAAACCACCATGTTAAACAGCCTGTTTCTTTACACCAAACAACACACCTACACGATTTCGTTCTATCGCAATTCCCTCCCCCCATTGTTCCCAATTCGTACCGTTCCAATTACCGTACAAAAGCCAGCTAAAACTGACGTTCGCATTGTCTACCGAAAGGCCTGTTGGTAATGAGCCCAGGCAACCAATTAAAATTCCATCATAAAGGGTACCGGTTCGGAGTCTATTGATCGTGGCTGCTCGAGTAAATGTCGCACGTAACCTGTCTAAATTGATTCTCGTTCATGTTATCACACAGTGGTCAAAATGGTCAATCTAGGTTGACAAACAACACCCATAATTAAGAAAAACATATCATAAAACAAACTTCAGTGGCTATTAAGCATTAGTGGACTAATGGTTCTCCTATCACCATTACTGGTGGGAAATCAAACTGTTCGGAAATGTTCGAGCAACTTATGAAATGTCCAAACAATTCGAACAATGTTCGGTTGGTGAAAACGATTGAAATAATTTTCTTCCATTGAATTACAGTCCCAATTTTTCGATTCAACTATTACGACTACTGTGCATCGTCGTGGCGTTAGCATCGTGGTTCTACGGCCGCCGTTTGATTCGCGGTCGGCTTATCGTCGACGGGAAAATGGCAGACGGCAACGACGAGGCAGTAAACGTCAAAATACACGAAGCGGCTTGCCAGGACGAGGTCCGGCGCTGGAAGCTCCATTAGGCGAGATGGAAGGGAGGGCGAGGGGACGGTGAACGCTACCAGTAGTGCACCTCTGCACTAGGCGATATGCATTTGAACCAGTTGCACCGGGCTGGCGAGGTCGGGGTGAACGCCCAACGCCTTTAAAGAGAGCACGCAGATGCGATACGATGAGAGAGCCTCGCCCTGCCGGCCCTGCTCTTCTTTCATTGCCTCCGGCGTAAGGGTGCGTTTCTACTGGTATTGCGCGTTTCGATATTACGCGAGCCCTCGCGTAATTACTTCGTAATTGTAAACACCCTCTGCAAAACGGGACGAATGCAATTTTGTTTACCCTAGAATCGTTTCCAGCGAAGCTTTTTGCAAACTGGGATAAGTGCTTCCAATTAAAGAGATTGTAAGAACGGTCAGCGGGAAAACGAGACGAAATTTACGTACATTACGCTGCGAATTTTATGCATTTATTAAATATATAGAGTGCAATACACGTAGAATGTAAATGAAAGTCAGTTCGTTTCTTTATAATGAAATCTCTGATGCAGGGAACAATTTAAATTTCGTTTACAATATGATATAAAATATGATATATTAACGCATAACCCGAGCCGTAAAATCAGGATAACACGGAGTTACGTATACACGTCCCGGGGAAAAATACAAGCGAACGGAGAGAGAACGAGGAAGGAATTAAACGATATCGATGCACGGTGGGACGCGTTGCCATGTATCACGCGAAATTATCGAGAGAATAATCTGCCCGTTCGGCGCAACAAGAAGAAACGAAACACTTAAGCAGGATGCACGGCGCAGATGCATGAATGTATAAAAGGATGCATCCGTACAGGTGGGCGGCAATAAAATGAATTATAATGATCCCCCGATGGATCAGGATATTACCCTACGTGCGTCCGCGCTTCGTGGATGAGTGACCAGTGAGAATGTGCCCTAACACGTTGCGCGTTCGATTCGTCTCGTGCACCAAAGACACACATCGGGGGCATCGAGGAGCGCGAATCGAGCTGCACTCGAGACCCGATGTGAGATTAATGGAGGATATCACCGATGAAGGCGCGCTTTAATCAACGAAATTGGCGAGTACATAAGCCTGACGTTGCACATTCGAGGCGGACGGAAAAGGGTCGATAGGGACGATCCGTTCACGATCTACGTGGGATCGTATCGTTTGAACGAAGCCGGTCTCCCATAATCTGACCGGTAATGTTTTTAGTCCTTCTGTATACTTCAATACTGGAACTACCGAATCAATAAAAATTACTAGTTTCTAACGACTCTTGAAAATTACATAAATTTGCAGGATGTATATTCTAATATTCTGTGTGATTTTTATTGTAATGACCATATTGTTAGTTGATATTTTACTGAAAAGATACTGAAGAAATATTACACAAGAATCATAACTTCTTCTATTTTCCACACCTGTCATAGTTTTTACTCCTTGCGCAACGTTGGGTAAAAATGGGAACACGACCTTTAATGTTTTACCGTAAAATAACAGCTAGAAAATACTTATTTCTTCGAATTTCTTTAAGAACAGAAATTTACGGATGATCCATATAGAATTTGTTCTTCTTTTTTAAATAAGTACGTGTCCCTGAAGTTTCATACCGAACTTATATAGACAGCTTATCTAAACAGTTTGGAGAAACAATTTTACGAGTTTGCAAGCAACAATCAGGCGATTTCTTTTTCTCCAGTAAAATTGTAAGAAAGACAATTAACCCGGGGCAACCAGGTATAGAAAATTTTAATCTCGTACCGACTAATTAGAGTGGACGGTAACACAAAGTAAATCTCGTATGTGGAGCGAAAAACCGCAACAGACATCCGTAAGTACAGACCTCGTTACCATATCGCACCGCTGATAAAAACATGTTTCGCGATAACGGTGTATGAGGATCGTTCGTTTCGCCGCTGACAACAAATGTTATTTAAACTTAATAACGATTCAACGACTCTTGAAGGCAAACGAACTTGTAAAACTTGAGAAATGTTATACTCTACATAGCAGTTGAAAATTAAATATTTTTCTAAAACAACTTATGAAACATTGAAACAGTTAAACTGAGTGTATATTATTGTTTATACCTGTATTAAGCAATATAAAAGAAATTGTGGCTTTTACGTAACATAATGCATACGTAAACATCAAACTAGTCCGAATTGGGATTTTAAATCTTTGACGATTAAGAACTCAAAGAGTATAAAAGCCAATTGAGCTCATACAATATTTCTTAAGGTAAAATTTCATCAAAATAATTGCAAAGTGAAAGTAATTTTTTAACTATGAAATTTTGATACAGTTATGCTAGCTCGATAGTATGTTACATACGAAACAATGTTTCCCTTGTGTAAATTCGTACTAGTGTGGTGTCTGACGATTAAATAAAAGTTAATAATTCATCATCAGTTATACCAATGATAAAACCTTACTTCGAAATGTGTTTATACAACTGAAACTGCTACGACTCCAGAAAGAGACGCAGTCATCGTTATCCGTACAACTGCCTGAGCTGTCAATACCGCAAATATCAAATACAAATTTGAACCATCACATAGGTCCTATGAACGAACGAAAAAAGAACGAAGTAAAAAATCTACAACCCAAACTCCGTCAAAAACCTCTGCGCTCGCGAGCTCCATGGCGATCGAACAAGGGAATGACAAACGCCCGAATAGGAAAAACCATGGTTCGATGAATGGCAAAACGCGGGGCAATTCGATCAGGAATCGTCAGAAGCGAATAGCAGCCGGGTCGAGGTATTTTCTTAAACACGTCTTAAATTCCAGCTAATAATTGAGCAGCTGAACGGCTGGGCGGGGATACTGGAATTATGCAAATCGCGTCAGATCGGGATCGTGTCCCGAGGGCGCGACGTCCAAGAAGAAGAGGAAGGAGGCGAACGGGTGAGGCGACTGGAGGAAGAACCGCATCGGGTAAAGGAGGAAGAACAAGAAAACGACGAAGAAGCAGAGGAGGAAGAGAGGGCACGAAGGAGCAACGAGAGCGTACATCACCGACGAGAAGGAGCATCGGGGAGAAGGTGACTCGCCCCATTGTGATTGCTATACCCAAGGGCAGAATGGTTCTCCGGTGTGCCGTCTCATGCAGACCGGCAACCAAACCGAAACTCTCTCATCCTACTGTTCCCCCATATGCCCCGCTCTCTCTCTGATCCCAAGCAACGAAGCAACAGGTTGCACAACCTTTCCACCTGCCCCTCTTGTTTGCCCGACCGCCATACATATACAACATCCACCGTATTGCCGCGTCCCCCCCGCCCCCTTTGTATCAGCATGCCGAAAGAGGCTGGTGACTACCCAGCATCAGCGAATCGGCTATGGGTAGCACACAATGTACGCAAAGTGTTCGACATGTCGGTGAAGAGAAAACGAAAAGAACCACAACACACCCAAACCAGTGCACCGTGATATTAGGCGTCATCGTATGACGGATAATAATAGGGCCCCGATTACGCGGATATATCTTAATGCCCCGGTACAATGTTAAGCGTTTCTATTCATTCACGTTCATTGAATCTTTCAATTTGCTGGCTTCCTGCGCGCACGACCCCCGTTTTCGGTAACGACTGAAATTTATTGGTCGTTATGTCCGGGGGAGGGGATAAGGTTGTCTGTGCGCGCAGCTTTGTTAATTGTGTACAAGGTGTGGCGGTAACGATGGTGCAATCGCGAGATCGGTGACTTTCTTGCGCCCAAGGTATTATTATTACACGTCTTTATTACATACCACGGACATGTACACACGGCATTTTATGGCGATAAAACCATCTTGATGTTTTCGAGCGTTGCAGTTCGAGCTTAACGTAACCATCAATCAAGTATACTGTGTGCAACAGCATACCGAAAAACGGAATTCTGCGACAAAAAGGAGCATTGTTGTTAATGCAGATAAGCGTGAAGGAAGGAGATCGGTTTATCGATGTTTCACAACGATCTCGGTTATAATACCTAGAACTGGAACCTTCAAATGGTCTTACAGTTATGAAACACAGTTCATAAATAAGAATTTAAAACCATAAATATGTCGAAAGTATAGAGTTTAATTAAAACTGTGTAAATGGTAAGAACTGTGTAATGGTGTAATGGTCATGATTGAAAAATGGTGATATTCCTGAAGAAATACAGTAATGCCTCGATGACTGCAACGAACTCGGGTCTGCTTCGGAGCATGTGTGGCAAGACGAAAAGGTTTTCAGCCCCTTATAAATTTGCTTTTTGAACGAAACCAACTCTCTGCTTAGTTTCTGTTTACTCTGTTTTGATTGGTTCCAGAGAGAGATCTCTCCAATGGTGGGAACAACACAGTTGATCCTGTCGCATTCATCGAGGATTTACTGTACCAGAATCTCCAGATTAGAAGGGATAATGTTGGCCTTTCAATTCAATTCAATAAAACTGGGTAACACACGGAATTAACAGACTCGTTGTCCGTTGACAGAAGCTTAGAGAACCAAATGGATCATGTGCTAATATCCCAGAAACCTCGATAACTCTCTCTCTCTCTCTCTCTCTCTCTCTCTCTCTCTCTCTCTCTCCCCCTCTCTCTCTCTCTCTCTCTCTCTCTCTCTCTCTCTCTCTCTCTCTCTCTCTCAGGAACACCTCTTATCAAACGGGCCAATAAAATGTCGCTGATTCGTTTCTATCGACTAACCGTCGCGATTTTCCTCGTTACAAGCATCAAGCAACCTCTCTCCCGGTTGTATCTGCCCGTTTCATCTACAACGACCCGATGACTGATTACATTATCGTTTGCGGCCAGACTCGTACGAAAAATCGTGTATCGGCTACGTATGTACATATATCAGGACGCGTCGGAATTACCACGATCGATTGATCCGCTTAACAAGTGCATGGCAAACATGACAGAGTCTTGTCTGTCAATCGAACGTTTCCCCTGTGTCGATACGCACGCGACGTTATACACGAGAATGTTGGGATTAAAAAACGGACGAAGAAAAAGGAATGGGATCTTAGCGCCATTCGAGCGCCGTGATCAGATACGATTCGATTTCCCGGCCTATCACGTGCACACGTTGCATTTCCTGGAAGAGCCCGAGATAACATACCTTCTTTTTCGATACACAGCTCACGCGGTATCGGTGTAATGACGTCGACGGGATAAGCGACTCTCGAGACGCGTCGATAAAGCTCGCACGGCAACCGACGATTACTTCACGGTCTCGCAGCTTTTCCAGCGTGATCGTAAATTATCAATGTTACCCATAAAATCCTGTCCGGCGCGGCGGACGGATCGAGGGTAACAAGAAATCTCGTTGCGCGTCGGCGCTAGCGCGATCTCGTGCGCGCACGCGAGGCACACCTGTCGTCGCGGCGCCGATCGAAATGATCGAATCGGGTGGACAAGAAACGTTTACTATTAACGGAAACCTATTAAACCCGTGACGGGATATTTATTTGCAGCTTGCACACTTTTACGACAGATTGTTTTGAAATGGAACGAGGTAGAAAACTGGTGAGGTACGTTTTCGCTGCGCGTGTATTACAGTAATTGCGTTAATTTAGTAAATTTATACATGTCCTAGTCAATGTATACAAAGCTGAAGAAATGATTGTTAGGTACTGTTTAAATAGTTATTTATGTTATTATACAATCTCCCATACAATAACCGTACACTTCACGAAGCGAGCTGGTTCTATAAGGAAAAATAGTCTATATAGAAAAATAGCAGGAGATGATTCTATAAGGAAAAATAAGTCGAAAAAGAAGAATAAATTGTTTTCATACGAGGCTTGGTTTCCGAGGCATAGAATACGCGTGTTCCATGGTGACAGCACGTAGAAACGGAATGTAATGAACAGACGCGCTCAGTCCTACTCAATTACACGCGTATTCAGCAGACTTTTAAATTCGATTTTCTTGAAAACAAAGCATCGTGGGAAAAAATTTTATTCCATAATTTTCGTTTATTCGTGCACGCAGAATAACCTCCTGCCCGATCGTACTATACAACCTGAGACACTCTTATATTAAATTTTTACTCTGGGTCGATTATCCGAGCGGATTTGTCCCCCTACTAGTTCAAATAATCCTCGTTCTATTCCGAAAACATATGTTACTCCTAACGATATAACGACACCGTTTACTCAATCGCGAGTAAACAGAGACCATTTATATCCTTCCACCTGAGCATCGACCGTTTCGGTGAAACCGTTGTGTTGTCGCATCGAAGTGAAATAAAAAGAAAACTTGCTTTATCAGAAAAATAACTTGGACTGCGATTACCAGCTCCCCAGATTTTCTAAGCGCAAACGAACCGAAAAGAAGAATATAAAGAGAAAAAAAATGCCCGCGGATTGGTGGCAGCCGGTATAACCGAGAATTTACTCGGCCATAAGAAACACGCACGACGTGTCGGTGGATGAGGGAACGAGAAATCATCGTGCCCGGGACAAGAAACACGTAGCCGTTGAGCGCCGCGGTTATGACGTTCCAGCCGAGCGCAGCCGATTTTTTGCTGGGCATCGAGGCACGACGAAGGAACGTCAACGGTGACGGAAGTCCTTCCACTAAGTAGAAGAGGTACGATGCTCGCGACGAAACGAGATTTACTTTGCAAAAGTGTCGGGGACACCGTATACTCCCATCCCGGGCCACAGCTCTCGAGAGACCTCCGCAATGAAGAAACCACCACCACCACCACCACCACGACGGTCGCCATCGGGATATCGGCTATTCCACGCGGGGACCGACGCGACTCGACGGTTATACCCTGGCGCGCTCGATACACGCTGCCCCTTTTTTACCCCCCTCTCCCCACTTTCCCTCGGCGTTCGTTCCTCGTCTCCCATGAAATAAGAAGGAACGACACACGCCGGGTCTCGAAACGAGATCGACGTTGCACGGCTCTCTGTACGCCTGGTGAAGGCGTGGTCGGTGGACAAGATCGCATCTTCGTGGAACGCGGAGAGAGAGAAAAAGAGAGGAAAGGAAACGGGACCAGCGTGGAATCAAGAAGGGAGCAGAAAGAGGATGAGGAGAGGAGGGAACGGTAAGATCTGCATGGCGGGGAATGCGAATAAGACCGAAAGAGGGGTGGAGGGGGTAGAGAGGTGAAGAAGGACGGGTGGACAGAGGCAATCCTGAAAATTGGAACGAGCGAGCGTGGAAGGTAGGTGGGTCGGTGCACCGTTTCCGATGTAGACATTATAGCAGAGGTATCGTCGTACGTGGATACGGCCCCAGACAGTTTCGTGTCTCGCGTCCGAGACCGCGATATCAGCCCCGCCGGGTACGGAGCAGAGGTCACCGATAAAAGACCAAGATAAGAATACTTAGGACGCAGGTGAACCAAGTGTAAGCGAGTCGATAACCGCGGGCCCCGTTATCTTATCGGCTCCACTCCGCTTCGATACACCGTCCGCCACGCGGATAGACATTCTGGTACTAGATTCTACGCTTCCACGCCCGTGTCCCATACGGCTGTAACGTAGATCGTTGAAAACCTTAACGATCATCGTTCCCGCAAGGACAGATGCACGAGAATACGTACGCGACTGCGTTTATGGACCGGCCAACAGCCGGCCTGTAACACGGATCATCCTTGGAGACATTTACGAGCGATCGTTCGGTCGCGTTGACACGCCGAGAACGGAACCGAATGGCGGAACAGTTCTGCTTTCGATTACTATTAGGTTGTATCGCGTCAGATTGCTGAGATTCGAACAAACGACGATCTATCGTGTTTATTCGGTTTAGTATGACCAATGTTGTATGTGGGGTACAAGTTATGGCAGTAGTTTCTTTGCTTACTTGGTTCTGATTGAAACGTGACAGAGTTGGTTGATTAACCTATGAACTGTTAACTTTTTGGGGGAATTTGTAAAATTGTGAAAAATATCTAACGGGTGAATTGGTGGAGTAGGATATGTGTGATCCTCTAATGGCTTAACGAGATCTTGGTACATCCACTATATTTGGCAGAGACTTTCGACTATTTTTTCTACTGGGAAATTAGTATCATTTCTTTATACTGTACATTTATTATTTTTCTAATTTGTGAATAGAAACTTCGAATATCCTTATCGTGGTAATACTTAAGTCAATAGTGGTCCTATGAAAATTTCTAGGTGCTGTTTTGGAGTTCATCAAGAGAGGCATTTATTTGGGGAAACCCATCACGATTTTTCTATTTTTAGCAAAAACATAATATCACAACCTAGAATACTATATACAACATTTGTATTTAATCAACGACTAATAATGATTATTAAAGCAATAAGAATCAAATATTAAACAAATCTGACACTTTCGAAATTAATATACCAAAATAGGTGGAAGCTATCTTATTTTGCAGCGATCGATTTTGTTAGGTTTAAAACAGACAGAAATACATTGTCGCTAAGACTGCGACCCTTTCTCAGCCGAACCACGCAGTAATCAGAAGCTTGACCCCCTCGATCACCAAACAATGATCGAAAACAGTGCGGTCGGTGGATTAATTATAAAGTAAAATGAGCGGAAGTATCGAATCCTAATCTTCGGCCCCCAAAAACCACCGCGTCACCTCGAAACACGAAAGATTTTCAGACGGCACCGACACCGAAATAACTTTTCCACCGGAATGTACCCGAACTGCGGCGACTACATATTCACCTCGAGTTCCGCTATCAGCAGCCTGTACTTCCGCCGCCAGTTGCTTCTATCTATATAACCTTACGGCACACGTTACATAAAATAACAACATAAAGATTTCCTGCGAATATGAACGCGAAATCTTGTCATGGCGACGGAAGCATCGGGATCTTTGAATTTTATTGAATCATCTAGTTAAGCAAGACTTTAGCATTAAATAATTGATAAACAAAATTATTGGTCAAATAGACCTCGGTGGTCTCCATTATATTAACTTATTAAAACTAGTTTCTCAATTCATTTAAATGTTATATAACTGTGTAATAAGTTATGTTCCCGTGTTATATTGATTCGTTATGTTTTCTATCTATGGTCAACGTACTCTACTAGAAAAAAATTCTTGGTGTATAGAAAGAACGTCACAGACGTCGCTAGAACAGAAGGTAAACACCAGTTTGATCCCTAGAATACGGCCAGCCATTAAGCTTTCCATGCACAGAGTCAATATTTACTGTACGGTGTCAAAGTATCTTCAAATGTCGTGTAATACTACAATTTGAATATTTCTACGATGGTGAGAACCATGAGTCATTGACCCGCAGTTAATTCTAGGAATACACAACCACTTGATAGAATTCGAATACTTGATTGATAAACATAATTCTTCTTCTCTTAGACATTATTGCATTACACTCTGTTCCCAAATTTTATCCTACAATCTCCAAATAATACACTAAATAAATGATACTAAAAGTAGATTTAGAACCCAACAATTTCTAAGCTATAAGGTATATTATATACAATAAAGCACCTTTCAAGAAATGCAAGAAAAACTTTAAATTTTCAGAAAAATGTAAGGAGGATGGAAAGCCTATTATTTTGAATTAATACTAGAACGACCGAAGTGAATGTACTTCTATTTCTGTCAGATCGATAAACATAACAATCTTTTGAAAGTAATTAAATTTATAATTCAATTAATTTACAATAAAAGTATCAAAATTTAGAACCATCACTTTTAGAGCATCCTGTACAATACCTAAACGACAGCAAAAAAAAACAGACTCGAATTAGCGTGACAGCCCAGACTAGGTCAGAGGTATCATTCAACGATCGGCAAAACATTAGAGGCACGCTCCAAGAAAGTTGAAACATTCCTCGGAGCAACGCACAAATAACAATTTCCGCCGGTGTGTACCAGGGCCTGACACAGATATGCAACGGCCGAAGGCCGTCCCGCGTACCTTTCACGCTCCAAAACAATCGGCCGCTGCATGGAATTCCAGGAAACGCGAAAAGCACCGTGAATCGGTTGAAAAGTAGAACTAACGTGTGCTTACCGGTTCGAAGCCGTTGATCCACCGCTGTTCGATTCTCAGAGCGTGTCAATGGCGACGAATCGTCTCATTTTCTCAGCAATGGTAGAGAAGGTCACTCATGGGAAGGAACAGCACAGCCACGAGGAACACGACGACGGACCACGTGGATCGGTCGCACAATATACACACACAAACACACACACAAATGCGCGCGCGCACACACGCACGATCAACTCTATTTCTCTGTCGGAGGATCGTGGGAGAGACGCGATCGGTAGGTCAGTACGTCCCGGTTGCAAGCGCGAAATACTACTGACGGGACGGGAAAGTCACACTCGAACGCGACGAACCGCGATTTTGAAGGTGCGCGGATAACAGCAATGCACGCGAGGCCGGCCTGACCGATCATTGGCCCCCGTCCTCCGGCTGATACGTAAACAAAAGGCGACGACGGACCGACTTCACTTACTTGCCCCGGTGCACTACCTAACCCCGGCTCCCCCCGCCCCCGAGCACAGGTTACGCACGCTCCTCTACGCGGGACGAAGCCATACGAACACATCCGAACGCCGGAATCGCCGTGACGCGAGTACTACGTTCAACGTTTCTTTCAATCGTCCGAACATACCGTACACACGGGGTCCTCCGTTGTAAATATTGGGTACCGTACAGAAATATCACTCACATAGAACGCTTGGTTCGTACACCCTTGAAATGATCCAGAAAACTGAAAAGGTTATCCGAGCGACACTTGCACACGGTCGAAAGTTAGGTTAGGGGTGGGGAGTGAACACAAAGCGCGTATATGACCTTCGACTATACATTATACGTTGGACAGACCTTGACATTGATGATAAACAACATCTAACTGGGGATCCGTGTGTCATTCACCTTTACTCGCCTGGGCGTGTCGATATGTAAATGATCCCTATCATCAACCCGATCCGTGTACCATCGGTCATAACTAGCGGTACAAGAAACTCGCGCTGCAAAAACAGCGCAACTTGAATATTGCACCTGGCTGCACTTAAAGCCAGCTACGGTGAACGACGTTTCCTGTCTCGATCCCGCGACACGTAGGAGAAGGAGACGAGACGCGAGTCGGACACGGGAGAAAGAGAAACAAAAGAATATGTGTTCGTGATCCGTGGAGACGAGAAACGGCGGCGCGATCCCCGTTCACGGTCGATTCGATCGGTGGCGGGCAGATCCGTGCAACTCGGGAGCCCAGTCGGCGCTATCGATTTATGAGCAGTTGTCGCGACGATGTAAACAAAGCGATTCTGTCGCACTGACTGCCGGCCCTCCTCGGTTACAGGTCAAATAGGCACGATGTTACCGCTCATACGAAACTTTACGAACACTTCCGAGCACCGAGACCGAAGAACAGCTGTGTGCTCGATTTGTTTTCGCGCGAGAACCGTTGAACCCCCGCGGTATACCTACGCCCAAACTGTCTCACTGCAATTACACCTTGATTAGAGGAGTTGACGCGATTATGTGTTATATTCTGGGCCTCGTTTCGAGCTTTCGATGGCGAGTATTCACTGCGATCGAGAGGGCCGGTACCTTTAATAATAGAACACGGGAATGATACGACGCGGGTGCGCGTCGAATCCGACAATCGACGCCGGAGATTAAACCTCGACACTCGCGGAAGCGGAACTACACGAACGCGACCGAACACACCGCGGCGGTATTATTTTGGCGCGGGCGGGATTATTTGAACTGTCAGAATAACAGTGATTCATCGGCCGGCCGACCTTTTTCTGTGACCGTATTATAGCACGGTAGACGGGAACGGGCAACGAGATGTGCGTGAGGATGATTTATTCGATGCTGATGGTAACGTGAACTCTGAGAGACGGTTAGTAAAATAAAGATATTGGATGAAATTGCGAAAACTTGGAGTTTTATGTTGTTTCTTTTTTATGGAGTTCTTGAGACTTTCTCGTGCGTTTACTAATGATTTATTGCTTATTCCTATAGCTTCCAAGGAGAGCAAGGAAAATAGAAAAGCAGTTTATTAATGAATTATGATACGAAGTATAATTTTATAAAACGTGTTTAATGAATATACCCGGTTTGCATTTGTATTATTCACTTTCAGGAGAAAAATGATTCCACCCTGCGACGCTGGTACCAGGATACGACTGAAACGAGAATTCATCTAATTTACAATGAATTGCTGTACACTTTACACAATAAGCATACCTACAATAAATGTAAATATCCTATCCACGAAGTTGACATGAATAAAGTATAGGAACATAAAAGTTTTTACTTATTTCTACCGTAGAAATTTAATATTAGACATAATATTTAAATACAATTAAGTCAGAAATAGTCTGTTGAATATATTTTTTTATACTTTGTGTCTCTTTTGTGATATGTTTCAATTTCATTAAAATTTATTTTCAAGTCATCTCCTATCTATTGTCGTCTAGAATAAAATGGTCGATCGGATAATAGTAGTGGTGGCATAGCTATGGGCAGCCATGCGGAATGGTGGCAGAAACAACCTCCACGTTTTCGCGTTCCGAACGATGGTAGCAATCGATCGAATCGTAAAATGTTACCATTGTATGCGTTCCAATGTCCCGCCCCGTATCACGTACTTTTGCAATCTAACCGGCCGGTTACATCGAAATGGCGCAGATAATTTTAATCGAGAGTTTGTACCAGAGCGCGGACCAAAAGCTCACCGACAGAGATACTGATTAGTAGGTGTCGAAACTGTTTACAATATCGTAGGATCAATCTTGATTGCTTGACAAGTAGTTCGAAGAAACCACTTAATTGTTTCCCTCGGAACACATGTAATTTTTTTCATACATAAATCTGAAGTGAATCATATTTATTCTTCCATTAGATTTAGATAGCATTTAAGAAGAAATTAAACCTATACTAGTTGCATTGACAGATAAAATATTCTGAACCTATTAACTTATTCCTAAACTGGGTAAGTTAGCTCAACATGTATACAATAAATAGAAATTCAAAGGTGTAATTCCAATAGTTGATTACTCTGCAGTTCCAAGTATCATTAGTCAGCAAGTAGCTTCATTAATCCTTAAATAGGTGCATGTGGCCACAACCACTTCAATTTATTTATTCGGTTTTTGTTTCTTGTAAAAGTAATGAACGTTAATTACCAAACTAATTCGTTTTTATTTTTTTATACCTCTTGGTTTACTCACATTTTAAAAAGAAATTTGAAGTCACTCCAAACTCCATGCACCCATTTGTGATCTTGCCAGTGCGCCTATTTAAGGGTTAAAGTTATGGTCTCAACAATTTTACCACGAAATATATAGCCTAGATTCCTCAAAGAGTTATACGTATCAAAGTCTTTCCATGAAGTAATTAGAAAAATAAAAACACCATGTTCTCCAATGCTATAAATTAACCGTCGACCAGAAGTCACGAAGCTAAATAATCTTGCTTGAAACCGTCGTCAATGCGGCTGGAGACAAGTCTGCGCACTGTGTCCTGCTGTGTGTGCACAGTCGAGTGGTGAAATTCGAAAATAACGTACTTTAGTGCTCATTGGCTTCGCTGTCGGGAACATGCGAGGCGTTGTGCGTGTGATGGCCGATCGCAGAAAAGGCCGTCGTTCGCGCCTCGTAAAATGGACACGATCGGCACGCAATGTGGCTAGGCCTCCTTTAAACTGCTTGAATATCGTTATCGACTTCTAACGGTCCCCCTTCTGCAACTGCCTTCGAGCCTCACCGTCGAGAGAATCGAACGCACACGTGTACGGTAGAACAAATAGAACGTGCGATTCGTTCTTTGCATATATGGACGCTGCTTGTGAAAACCACGGGCAACACGGGACCGATAAGATCTCCACGAAGAAAGCGTCCGAATGGTTACGTCAAGGTGCACACGGCGAAGGTAATAATCTGTGTTGGTACCGAAGCTTTTGGAAAAGGAACTTTCACTTTGAACTCGAGGAAAAAATGTTTCAGCCATAATGAAGGACTTGATATGATGATTCATATTTCACGTGAACTGTAATTTGTTTGTTGGTAATTTTAACTTCTTAACTGACTCGTTCATTTTTCTTGTCAAGAGAGGCAATTTATATGAATATCTAAAATAAATAATTAATCTTCATTTAGTGGAGGCTCTCAAGTGAACCAATTAGACGTACGCTCACTCTTGAGACTTTCCATTTTGTTCTACTTTCACACTTTACATATTTATTTACATTAAATATTGAATCAGTGGAATGAATACTAATTCTTAATCTCGACATAGTAATGTTTAAACTAAAAACACCCAGAGGGATACACCTTTAAGTTGTACATACAAAATGGCGGCCATTTACGATCATGTTACGTCCGTTTCGGATAAAACAAATTTTATGTGCTATGTAATATTTATTAACAATTCTGTTATTCTCTACAGCAGGCTTCGGACACCTTTATCAAAATTGTTATTAAAACTCGACGTATTAAGAAAAATTATGAAATATAGTGGATATTGCAGATCGACATACGCCTTCTGGAAGCTTCATCGAACCTTTTAAAGACGACGAGAAGGACCTACGTTGCCAAACGAGTTTGAAGCTGGCTGGTTGAGATGCATAAATAAATATTAACCGGAGTGACCAACGGAGATCCGTAGATATATCGATACATCTCAATGTCAATGCTCTTCTGCCTGCCCCGGTTACATTTATTAGGGTCATTAACATCCGATAGACGTGAAAGATTATCGGGCCCCTTCATATGGCCTGTCATTCGATTAATGGATGCCCCTTTGACAGGAGTTCGGTATCTTCATCAATCCCTATTTACTATACCATTCAAAAGTTTCAGAACGAAACTGACTAACGACGAGTGAAATTCACCTGCATCATTCGTATCTTTAAAGCATAGAATTGCTGCTAATAAGAGAATCATGAGCACCAGTATTGTTAGGTTCGATAAGCTATTTGTGCGCACTCGCCTTTTTCGGACACGAAGACCATCTGGAGTGACATATTGTCAGTGATCCATTGAATCCAGTGTACTCTGGATCTCGACCTTTTCACAACTTTCTTCAATATCTCTGGATCAAACGCCCACAATCACGTTAACAAAATAAAAGTATCTTTTTATAATATCTGTCTCCGAATAAATAACCTAAATCGAGTTAAAGCAAATTTATACTTATTACATTAAACCCGAGAAACACCGATGAAACATTCCGCGAGCATCCTCCGATCAACGAATCCCTGATTTTATACTGTCGAGCAATCATCGACGTCGACCTAATTCAAACGAAAAATTGTCATATGAAAACCATGTTCTCCCTTTAGTTCGTACAGTCGTGGCTTAATCAACGGTGAAATAAAAAAGAAAGAAGAAGAAGAAGAACAGACGACTAAATTATCAAGCGAATGCGTGCACGGAATCCCGTGGAATTGGAAACGTCCAGTATTCCAGGGACGGTAAACGAGGCGGCTGGGGAGAGTTGTTCAGTCCGTTCCCCCCGTCGTTGTTCGTACCCTCCTAATTAAGTTCCGCTCGGTCGAAGCGTTATTAGCGCACCGCGCAATGCGTCGCTCCTAAGAGGGTCGTCCAGTTGCGCACCCGAGAGGGGCAGGGGAAAAGGCGGGCGCCATTAAAGTCGACGCGTTCCGCCGTGGAAAATATCGCGCGACGTCGCATAAATATCGCGAACGTAAGAGCCAATAATAAAATCGTAAAAGTGGCTCGAAGTTCAAAAGGGAGGCGCCCCACGGTAGATCCGCAGCACGACTGGGCCTTCCTCCGTTCGGTTGAACGCTCGCGCGCACTATTTAAGCCCGGTTCACTTGCATCGCGGTCCGCTAATGGCGCATCGCAGCAGCTTTTGCGCGAGCGACTCGTTAAGCGGTACGTGTACCAGTTTTCCGCAGCATCCACCAATGTATTTACCTGTGTGGCGCGCAAGAATGTTTAAGAATATTCCCCCACGTCGTATTTATACAGGGTGATAGGAAAAAAAGGGTTCGTAACTTCTAGGGTAGATGGTGCTCGCCAAATGATGAAAAAAAGTCCTAGGAAAAGTTAATATTTTTAAAGTTATAAACAATTCCTTGTTTCGGTGACTTTCCCGATTCGGGAACTATCGTACCGTATGGAAACAATGGATTATCTTATCATTTCTTATATTTGTACATAACATGTAAAACCGAGCACCACCACGTGAATGCTTATAAAAAAAAATGAGAAAGAAACAATAACATTTTGTCATTCTCTGCTTTGTTTTCGAGAAAATCGACTTTGAATATCTGCCGAATACGCGTGCAATTGAATAGGACTTGGATAGAGCGTCTGGTCATTGCATTCCATTTCTACTCACAGTAAATCCTGGATGAGTGTTCGAAGGCTCTTCGGCACTGACAAAGAGATTTCCATTTGATGTACTTTCTTACAGATCATGCACATGATTCACTTGCGTTGTATGCATAATAGTTTTTTTAATCATCTCAATAACTCAAAAACTAAGGTACATAGGATATATGTTCATATGGCGTTTTTTACTTCTATTAGTATCTAGATTTACCCCTTAAAGTATTGACATGCATTTATGAATCAACCTGTATAAGTACATGTGATTTGGAGAGAGCAGAGGCGTGTACAAGAAACGAACACTTCGAAGGGGATGGAAGCGAAGCTGATGGTGTGTGTATACAGGCGACCTCGACCGCTCCAATTCGCCGTTAATTGGGCGACATTTTCGCGGCATGGCTTTTTACGCTTCTGGCCTATCTCAACGAGCTTATATCCTGAGGAGCGGTCATAAATTACGGTGATTACTGGCGGCAACTGAGGTACTCCTACCCGTGGTAGTCGATTCGGCTCGCTAATTATCGGCCCCGTATAAATTTCCATGGTTCTCTCTGCCCGAGCCGCGGCCACGGAAGACGCGACACGCATCCAACGGATGCCGCCGATAGAGAAATAAATGCCCCGGCGTTATAGGACCGCGCCGTTAATACGCCCCTGGTGAGCGGCTTCACGCTTGCATCGGTCTATAACGCGACCCCGACTTCTGGGCGCTTAAAACAGACCCTTCCTGTCGGCTGAGCATTAATATCAATCGGGATTAAGACTCTTTTTGTCGTTTTTTAATGATGGGAGGGGGGGAGGCGGTCCACCCATAAAACGGAACGACCGCGTAACGAGACCGCGGAGAAGCGTCGGCATAATTATTCGGGGCCACTGTTCTGCATAATATCATTTAGGTATAACGAACGACTATTAATCGTTAACGACGAGTACCGCGTTCGCTTCTGTCATATAGATAGCCCAAAAATCGTGGTATCTTACTTGGATGTTGCTCGGACTAATTAACCGACTCTTTGAATGGTGGTATCGAAACAGAAATTCTACGTGTATTCGAAATATTTACTAGGAAAGTTTCTGTTCTTTCTGTTCTTAGATAGTACAAGTATTATTTGTTGTTTTTTTGATAGTTTTTGGAACCTTATATGTACAAGAGCTATCTGTAATTATAAAGGCATTTCGAACAACCGCCGTTTGATATATCTGAAAGAGGACGCTGATTAACACGTTGACTCACACAGTGAAAAATTCCGTACGTAGCCAGACATACTTTATTACTTCAGGGACAATATCGGAAACGTTTCTTGACTAAGCATTAGAAGAACAGTGTCACGGTGACCACTACTTCGTTATTTATCATGAACAATCACACTGTTTATTACAAAATATTTTTTTTTAAATATTCCAAGTAGTCTTAAAATGACTGCTGGTCCCTGATTGTATACAAAATTGTTATACAAAATACCATACATATGCAGTGATTAGGTTAATAAAAGGATTGCGTACTCATTTAATACCCAAGTACACTAAAAATTTCGTAAATTGTATCCATTGAATTAAAACTACACGAACACACACGCTCTAAGCTCGGCATCAATTAATCGAGTTCGTATCCTAGCAAAGTCATCAGGATCGACAACCCACCCGCGAAACCGACGCGTTCTTGTCTGGTGCTGGCGGCGCGAAGAGGAACAGGAAGAGGAACGGGACAGCGAACGGGACAGATTCGTTCGGTGGCAAAAAGGCGACGTTACAAAGCATAAAACGATTTCTCGCCAATCGTCGTGCCCGACATAGCTGGCGTGCGCCGGCATTAGAAATTCCAGCCGCGGTGTACGTGTGTAAGTATACGCTGGTTTCACTGAAAGCCTGATAGATTTTCTGTCGGTCTCTGTTAGGCGTACTGTCAGCGGGTACGGCGCGGCGGTAACGCAAAAACGTCCTCGACATGCCCGCGGAGGCAGAATCGACGTAGAAACTACGGGGATCCCGGCGCGTAACGGCGTCGGTGGTTTTTTTTGTTTTTTTTTTCTTACCCCGTTGGCGACGATGCCTCGCGGCATATATATCTCGAGGCAGGCACATAAATTTATCGCGGAGGCTGATCAGCGCTAATAAGACCGCAGAGCGAGGCACGCGCTTGGTGGCTGGCGATCGAGCGCGACGCGCCGTTCAACCAGTTTCCCCGATATAAACAGCATTTTTCATTGCTCTTGAAGCGATTCCTTTCGTGCCGGAGTGAGGTACCATGCCAGACGAGCCACCTCCCGGCGATCAGGCCCCGACGGAGTGGATGAACGGTAGCCCTTTCGGATCAACCCGATACAACAAACTCGCCTGCTTCTCGTGTCGTTCATTCAAATTGCTCGATTGAACCGATCGAGAAAGGGGATGAGTGTTCTGTGTATGTACGTGCAACCGGTGGTACGTGCGAACCGCTGAGCATTCCATGTAACACCATCCTTCAGTCTGAGCTGCCCGTCTTGATGCCCTTCCGCGGGGCCAGTAAGCCCCCGAGGAGGCGAGAACAGAGCCGCAATTTGCGTAATTGCGATGCTTACCCCTTTGTCCCCCTTTTCTCCCTCCAACATCGTTCAAGCGGGATGCGACTCTCTTACCACCAGCCCTCCCCCCTGCCCCTAGCGGGGTCGTACGTCCTCCAGTTCGTCCCTGTCCGTACTTTATAAAACGCTTTCGATGGAAATTTCACAGCTATGCGCGCTCCCCCTGAGCTACCCGTAACACCGGCTCGTGCTACACCAATTAGCTGCATTCGCGCCTTCCATACCTTTGATGGCTAATGCCCACGGCCTGGCCAGTGATTTCCGATCTCCCTCGATTGTAAATCCCCCCGGTGTTGCCGGGCTACAACCACCGAGACCCAGACGATACCCCACCGGCCCGTTTTTCTCGTCGACGCAGGCCCCGTGCATCTTGGTATCTGCATAATGGCACTCCGATTTACAAGTCGATTTCGCTTTCTATGCCTCGGCCCAGAACCAACCGCGCCGACACACAGACACACACACACACAAACAGGCCACGCTTGCGTAAATCACCACGTTTCGCGGGAATAGCTCTTGCCCGAGTGTTGATTCTATTCAACGGCGATTCAACTATGTTGTACCGCTCGACTGGCAAATGTAAATTACAAGCCTAACGAGCTACGGGGCTGCCGACGTACGCTATGTTGGAAATCGTAACACGCGGGATCACTTTGGAAACAGATGGAAAATGGAGACAAGAAGCGGATCGATCTATCGAGCCAAGTGGTTAGGGATATTTTCTATTCTTTTTCTGAAGATCAATAGAAAGTGATCACGATTGCGATAGTATGATCCTTTCTGTGGGATCAGGTGAGGTTTCATGTAAACTAGGTGGAACCCTCCTTTATATTCCGTCAACTATTCTGTAACTTTGAGGTGTCCAAAAGATGTAATTTACATTAGATGATGCAAAATGTAATAAACATTTGACACTGATATTGGAACAAGCTTGTTACTACGATACTCTACACCTTCCCATAACAACAGGCACACGTCAGTAATTGTAAGTGGCTCCTTAACTGAAAACCATGAAATAAATTTCAAAGGCGGTAGTGATTCACGCGAAACGAGCACCACCCGCGCCAAGTAACATTATCACATTCACGCGATAGCGGTGGTACGGTGATCAGTCGCGATCCAGCACGCGGAGAATCAATCAAAATTACCGAGCCGTCGTGACACGAAGCATCCCCGGGCACGCCTTTCATATTTCCCTGCAGGCCGATTATTGAAAATCATTTCTCGGAACGGTCACGAGCATCGTGGACTGGGGGCCCCCTTTTGTATATCGCGTGCGTGAACGTGCAAGCCGGCCGAGTTACACACGCGAGCACAAGGAACAGCCACTGGCCAGGCGTGCCCCCTTCGACCATCGTGTGCTCAAGCATCGGAGTGTGTGCTGTATCCGTGTGTCGGTGCACTCGGGATGCGAGATCAGCAAATCTAAGATCGTGCAACTGGTGTCCAGTGGCGTGTCCGCGGCATACGTTGCCGATGTTCGCCACCGAGAGGGGAAGGAAAGAAAGAGGAAGAAGAAAGAAACGAAGGGTGGAGGGGGATAGAGGGTTGAACCTGAGAGAGATGAGCAGCAGTTGGATACGAACGAAGAGTGAAGGATGAAGGGGACCGACGGCGGCAAAGGAGCAAGAGGGGTCTAGAAGGAGAAGGAAGGAGGTGGAATGCGCGGGTTCTCGAAGGAGGAGCTGTCGGCGGTGAAAAATCATGCACCCCGCCACCACTACCATGGTCCAGCATCTGCTCTACATACCCTGGCTCTCAACCTCCACTCATCTGTTCCCGCAGAAGATTCGTCCCGATAATCGACCGGTTGCACCTGCGTGTGTCCTACCACGATCTCGCGCACACGGTTATACATGCATACGTACACCGGATGGACATCGTTTTTCGATGTTTGCCCGACGGCTAATGTCATTACGGTTCGTTTAGAGAACTGGTTCGAGTCAATTGAACAGCTCGCGCGGATTCCCCGTCGGACAGAACTGGTATCCGCGATTAAATTAACGCTGGTAATATTCGCGAAACGAATTTCCGAGAAGTTTCTCCGATGCAGGTAGCGTACGAAAAGGAACGGATTTCAAACGGAGGAACAAACGTAGGGCCGTGATGGATTAATAATCGGGCTAATTAAGAGCTACCACGTTAGTTTATCTTCCAATATCCGTGTTAGCAACCCTCTGGTCGCGGTTTCGATCTTATTAGCGATTTCAATGGACGTTATACCATGTATGAATAATAATTATCCCAAGTTATGATTTGTTAGCGACGTTTTCCACTATTTCAACTCGTTGGCTCCTCCTGGACTTGGGTGAAGTCTTGCAGGAAGGGGATGAGCAATCACATGATTCCGTTTTATAAGAGAACGAATTCATCAATGAGAACCTCGAAGAATCGGCGTGCGGTGTAGCAGAGCAAGATATACGTGCGCTGGCTGGGCTACCGGTCGGTCGGGTCGGGTCGCTGTTCTCCTGTGCCTCATCTCTCTCTTTTGGTCTGTTTTTCTGTACCTTCCTTTTCGCCCTCCTCTTTTCACCTACACGTAGTATCCCGCTCACTCGCCCTTTTCAACTTCGTCTTCTTCTCTTTCTCTCTTGCCGGCTACTCACTTCAGGGAGTTGTTGTTCGACTGTTTTATTACTTTTATAAATGCCGCCGCCGCCGATGCTGCCACCACCACCACCACCACCGCCGCCGCCACCGTCAGACAGCCTGCCTCTTGCGGCGGGCATTTCCTTTGTTGGGGCACCACGGCCCCATTGTTGCTTGCAGAAAGATGCGAATTTTAATTCGATATTGTCTAATATTATTTATGTATGCACGCGCTAGAGAACCTGCCCATTTCAAACCGTTCCCCTGCCGCCCTTGCCGGGATACCGCTTCCTTCCTTTCGACGGGAAACCGAAGACCCTGCGAACACGACGACGAATCGACTCCTGCGCCGCCAGGCGCTTTCAAGCTCAGCCGGCGCAGCAAATTTGCGCAGTCTCTGGTTTTGTAGGCTTTGTTTTTTGTTTGCAATAAACATGGCGTTGGTAGAACAGACGTGAAATATTTAATGAATGTCAATTCACGCCGATAATCCTTGTAACCAAGACAAAATTAATTACCTTTTCAAATACTACTCGGGATAATTAGCCTGTTGAGGACAATTTTGACAACTCGGTCGATTCTGTACTAAATGTAATAAAAACATAGAATAAAAACTAATTAAATGTATCTCTAAATCTTCTTACCTCCAGAAAGCGTCGATACTATTTCCAAAGTGATAACGACCTTGTACAATACATATGCACGCATAGCGACTGATTTTTGTTATATTTAAAAATTTTAGATACAGCACAATCTGAAAACTGTGTCTGCGTAAAAATATATTCCCCCTACTGTAACACGCAGTGATTTTTTTTAGAATCGGACACTTGCGACCCGCCATTGACGTTCAAAGCTGTAACTCGAGCATCCTATCGATTTAGTCTCTACATAGGCGCCGACTGTTTAACAGCAAGCTCAATTTAAACGACATTTAATTACCGCCAAGTGCGGGATTCCTCGGCAGAAGAGGTTCCGTGGGACTTGCGCGTACGTGGCTATCTCCACCTGGAAATCAATATCAGTCGACGTCCAGGTTCACTTGGAACTGCAGTCACAACAGCATGTGCAACAGTTGCGTCTGAACGAAAGTTACGAGAAGATACATTGTGATTGACTTAATTATTCCAGTTGATAAGGAGTTGGAAGGTTCTAGAACCATTGCTGAGGTCAGACAACGTCCATTGAAGAACGGTCAGTGTCTGAAGAACCCAGCATGAACGTGGAAAGTATGGAAGCCGTGTGTTATACAATGCAACCGATGAAAATGCTACATTGTTCGAGGAGAAACAATTTGTGAATATAATTTGCCTTTCAACGTTCCATCAAGATGTCCGAGAAACGCATCTCGCTAGGCATTAACGTCAGCATTCTCGTGATTCTAACGATCTTCGGTGTGCTATTATCTTTACCTTTACGATTACTGTTGAACACGAATTACTACAGTCGCAACCAGACCATCGATACAAATGATACCACAGAAATGGAAAACGCAACGATGTCCAATACATTAGTGATTCCGATAGACCATCGGAAATTAAAGCGGTGTCCAAGACTCGGCTATGAGGATCGCCTACAGTCGGTTTTCCGCACCGATTACGACGGGAATTGCACGTATGTGCGAATCTATACGACCGACGAATTGATGAAGAAGATTGGAGAAGATACGAGCAAGACGATCGACGATGATAGCAAAGGGTTGGCGGTCTCGAAGGAGACCGATAGTGAGAACTTGACAGAAAGCACGGAAGATTGCGGGAAAGATCGTCGAATGAAATCTGTTCCAGTGGCAGGACATATTCTCGTGACGATGCTTCTGATATCAGCGATAGCTGCTCTAGTTGAAGTGTTGCGAATACGTTTCGCTAGAGACAAGGTATTACCGCGGCGACCGCACTAGTTTCTTACTTTAATTTTGAATCCAGATCGAAGAGTTAGCACGATTCTTCTGAATTCTATATTATCGTGGTTTGCAAATCCAATCAGTGTAGATTCACGTAAAACGGCAGAATTTCGAGAAATGTAAACATATTAAAACGTTCGTATGATAAACATATGCGAAATAAAGATAGCGCTTTCAAAGTCTATTTAGCGAGTATACGTTACGGAATGCCGTGAACGAAAGTGAGATAGAAATAGAGAATACTATCGTAGATCCGAATTAAAAGAGAAATAATGTTGTTTGTATAGTATGTTATCTATAGGGAAATAGTACGTATAAAGCACGTTGTTCCATTAGAAACGTTATATTTTTGTAAGAGATCGATGTAACGAAGCTTTACACTGATTGATTTCACGTCCGCCATATATAACGAATAACAAAATATTTCATTCTGTGTCTACGCAAAAACCAACAAACACGAGTATACGTACATGTGCATATTTTTAAAAACCGCCTAAGGACTCGTCTAAGGCAGGTAATGCCAGCTCGAGAAAAGCTTCCACGATCGAACTTCCCGTGCAGAGACGCTTTATTCCGAGGGAACCGATGAAGAGTCAGAGGTCTTTTGAAATGCAAGGCATGCATCGATCCGCTTTACGCTTATTAGGTAGCATATAATTAGACCAGCTTGTGTGCAAGGTTATAAAAAGATATCGTACGTAAATGGCTGAATCGAACCCCCGTAGGTGCAAGACCACCGCCGCTAATTCGCCGTTCCTCGTTTCCGTCGCAACCCTCCACGCAAACTGCTGGCTCATTGAGCGGCACCCCGAATAATCGGATGTCACGTCGTCAATCAGCAGAGAATGAGGACGAAATTGGAAATCACATTAACGCTCTTCAGCATCGCACACGGCTGATTCGACGACATTAAGGTAAACGAGTCTTCGGATTTCGCAGGAATCTGCTTCAGCTTTAGCAAACGGACTAGGTGAACAGGACATCTGCATCGTAAACTGCATTCTTACTATCCGTAAAACAATCGCTTACTAGCTACCTTACTATAAATTCTTTGTTGTTGCGCCTGACTTCCTTGCATAATATATCGCGTCTTTAAGTGAAATATCAGGTTCCTACAGTTAATTACAGTTTCATTCTTCATTTCCGATTTACACGAAAACATTAAATGTCGTTGAAGGTATTGAAATTTTTTCGACATCGAAATAAATAAGTATTGCTAAATATTATTTGCATAAAAACGCGCGGTTGAATTTATATAATAATATGAGCTTTCTTCAATTGGAATTTAAATTGCTTTTACATTTTACTTTATGTCGAATCATCCTGTTGGTAGGACCAGCTACTGAATACTTCTATTAATTCTTTAATATTTGTGAATCAGATGTTGAAATATTTAAAATTCTAATTACTCGTTATAGAGAATATAAAATACTTTATATTCGTTCTAGTAAGGCCGATCTATTCAGTTATTTGAAACTACACTCGTGTTAACACTAACAGGGTACTCGTCTTAGACTAAATGGTAGGTTAACAAAATATATTTCATAAGATATTTATTGACACAATAATGTTATTTTTCATGTATTAGGTCTCACGTATCGCATAACAATTATATCCACGACTTTTTCTGAACAATTCTTACTACTTGGAAAACCCACCATCCAAAAGGACTTCCATAAAAGACGTTATTGCTTTCAAATTGTACTTAGCGGCTCCAACGATTTACTAGCAACTTTGTATTAACAGTTGAAACTCTGCTGATGCTAAGCTACGCAATCTATTTGCTTACAACCCTCAATAGTTCCATACCATTTTTTTTTTATCAGGTAATTTTCACATAGACCTGCTCTTAAACAATTAACATCATTTAATTATTTCTTTTTTTTTAGATGACGTGACAAATAGGAGAATGTGTATGCGAACAGAAGACCGCAAAATCTGTTTGAGACCGGAAACGGAAGGGAGTCAAACGTCCTTGCTTCCTCATATCCTTCCACGTACGAACAACGCACAGACCACGTAAAAGTACTGAAAGATGAATGTATTTTTGAAAGTGTTACAAATTATTTACATTGTATTTTCTAAACAAAAACCTGTACATTCCTTCGACACTTCTGTGATCCTCATTGTTTCTCACGTGATATGCAAAATGTTAAATATAATTCGTCAAATATATACATATGTACATATATTGGTGTTCAATAAATACATTATATTATTCTCTAGATGTACAAAATTTATTCTAATACTTCACACAATGCTACTGGTCAACATAAGTAATTCAAATTTAATATCATCAACAGTTTCTACATTCGCTTCTAAAATGTCTGAATGCTACAAAAAACGTGTAGGTAGTTACAAACGTTCAAGAAAGATGAAACAAATATATTAGCATACGTCCAAACAAACATTACCTTACGATCCTAAAATCTACAAAATACTGAAAACGAATTAAATCTTAAAAAGTAATATGTTTAAAAAAATTCTGATCTAGCGAATCAAATATAAAATTGAATTTCTCTAAATCGTAATGGTAAGTGCGAAATTACCCAAGGTTTACAACTTATATGCACAGTTTCCATCCTTGCGTATGATTAAACGAAATCCTTATTAAATCCCGCGTTCGATTTCGCGCCTTCGTTTCGCGTTCAAGTTCGAGCGGGAAAACGAGCATGGCCTAGTGATTTTCGCGTCCTTGCCATTGGCGTTACTGGTCGACGCGGCAACAGCAGATGTCGCCACCTTCAAGGCCGTCATACAACCTTATACGAGTGAAACGCGTAGAAAAGTGGAATCATGAATTAAAGGTGTATCGATGATCCGGCCACCTCGCGTATCGCGATAAAGCGGTTCTGGACGCATTATGTCGCGTGCGATGTTAATCGTTTCAATCGTGTAGTGGCGGGAAAACGGTGAATATCCGTGACGAAGTGTTTCGCTTGTTGCACAGTTGCCAAGGCGACTAAGGTGCGTGGCTGCGTGCGTGTGCGTGTCAGAAAGTGTGCTATGAGAAGAGAACGACCGTCAGAACGACGATTCTACAGCTACCTTCCGACTGACGGCGATTCGATGTTTGAAAAACGAACAGACTGAAGACGGGAATATTATGGACTATCCGGTTTTAGGCCACTACGACCTGAGCGTAGAGGCCACGGCCGAGAGCGGCGGCGGCGACGAACAGGAACAGCTTTGTGAGTACTAATCCTCGTCTTTTCCAGCATTATTTCCCTTTCAATAAAGCCGCCAGAAACTCCGCATCCCGTCAATGTGCGGTCTATTTGACTGTAAACTCGAAGACTTGGAATGGCGCGAAACCTACTCGCTCTCGTGACACTCGTTGCTTCGATCAGGATGCGCGATCTGGCGTCCTGCTACCAGAGATCAATAAAATTCGAAATAGAAATTTTCCAACCCTTCCTTTCCTAATTTACACTCTGCTACAAAAAAGATTTTGTTTTTTTTTTCCTCGTAAAAAATGTTCAATGTCTTTCATACAATTTAAGAAATAATCGGATCCGGCAGCAGGTTTTCTCTATCATTTCAGATTTCCAAGGGAAAAAGATTTATAACGAAAAAAATTGATTATGTAGCTATACCGTCTTATATGTATTTTCAAATAATATTTTCATATTGTGTGAATTTCATTTTGTTTGTATTGGTTTTAATAATCAATACTCCATATTATTGTAAATGTTGCTCTCCAAATCTTAAATTATGAATTATTACCTACTAGTATCAGAATATATTTGCCTAATAAATGCTTATCTGTTAATTCAATAAATTGTTATTGATTGCTATCTGTCCTTCTATTGTTTTCAAGTATATTTTTGTTTATATTGCCCAGCTGTTTAGGCTTCATTAACTGTCATTATTTCACAGGATGAGGCAATTTGAAAATTGAATATGTTACTGCTGTTTTAATTAGAAAATTTGATTTTGCAATTCTGTTGTAGATATGAGAACTGCTAGAAACAATAATGATATTATTAATAAACGTATGGCCGGTATCCGACACTATCAAGTGTTTTCTTGGTCAACTTTTACATATTTTATTCCAGGGGAAGACACAAATTATGTATTGTCCACTGAAGAATATGTACCTGCTACAGAACAATTCGGAGAAGAGTTTGCTGGAGCCGAGTTTCATGAAACTCGTACTTTACTTGCTGATGGGGGGGATAGGTTTGGTGTATCTACAGCCACTTTTGACACTGTCGAAGAACTTATGTGGATGGGGAATCAAGGGGTATAAGAATAATTGTTACACAGTTTGATCTAACAAGTTTAAGTATTCTTAGAAATGGTGATCAAACAAAAAATTTTGTAGGGTCACGTAACATCTTACTATGGGGCTGGGTTACAAAAATACACCTCTTTTCAAGTACATGCTACACAAGAAGTTCGGCATATTCATCCATTGGACGAGGGAATTTTAATCTTGACACAAAGTTTATTAAGATGTCAATTGAGGAGAGGCATACCAATATTTACACATATGTATGTTAATCTTATACATTACACATTGGAAATGATTAAATATTTTCTATAATTGTGCATAACATTATAGGTCATCGAATATGATAGACATGCAATGCATGCTTCAAATTTCTCCGACTAGATTACTAATGGGGGGACATCAGGATAAAATAATTGATTTTAATCTCACCAGAGGAAAAGAGACTGGAGTAGTGAGTGTCTATAAATATTAGTAAAATCATTAATTAACTCTGCGTTCATGGATCAGTACTTTCTTGTACTTATAGGTAAATGTAGGGGAAAGTGGTTGTGCAATTTTAAGGCAGCATAGTAGATTTATATGTGCTGGCAATCCTGCTGGACGAATTGATCTCAGGGATCCAAATACATTATCAGTAGAACATACTTTCGATACTCATAGTGGGTCACTTAGTGATTTTGATGTTCAAGGAAATTACCTCGTTACGTGTGGTTTCAGTAATAGGTAAGATACAGATTAATCAGAAATTTAAGAAAGCTGTTAAAAATTGTTAGTTATGTCTAAAGTGTGTCTTACTAATTGCATTTATGGGTTTAGTCGTCAGGGTCTCTCGGTAGATCGATTCTTAATGGCATATGATCTCAGACAAATGAGAGCGTTGAGTCCTGTTACAACTCTAGTATACCCCCTTTTATTGAAGTTCCTACCCAGCTACTCAAGTCGTTTAGCTGTTATATCACCATTGGGACAAATGCAACTTCTTGATACTATCTACGCTAATGTACAACCATCTATGACATGTTTGTATCAGGTAAATATATGTAAAAATTTTTAGGAGAAAGTCCCTAGTTGCATTTCTTGCATACAGATTTTATTGTATTGGTAGGTTGCTACTGGTGGTACTATGATTTTATCGTTTGATGTATCCTCTACATCTCAATGCCTCTGTTTTGGAGATTCAGCAGGTTCCATACATCTTATGTCTACAAATACACCTGAACCACAGTTTAATACATTTTCTCGGTTAGTAGTTATATTAGTATATAATGATTCGGAATTACACAAGAGACAAACTTGAAAGGCAGTAAAGAAATCTGTATTTTTCTTTATTTAGGCCAACAGAATTTGCTGATCCAGTTGAATCAATTCAGTCTATAGCATTTGATGATGATGTTACACCGCTAAGTACAATACCTGTTGTTTATACCGGGCATCCATTATTAAGTGATTGGCCAGAAGAATATCTAAAGAAAGTTTATAGGTATGTTGCAGCAATTGATGGATCACATATTGGAGACATTTAATGATGTTCAAGTAGAACCAAGTATAGTAAAGAATATAAATTTATAACTTTGAACTTGAAATGTGTAGTATAGTTACAAATGTCAATTTGTATGTAACAACTTCTAAAACTTTATTTATTCCGTACTTTCACAGGAAAACGCCATCGATTGATCCCGAAATTCTGCGCACAATGAAAATGCAAGGAACAATCGGTTACGCCCCAAATCCTCAGGCGTTTCGCAGAAATCAAGTGAGGAAACAATATTCTCCCACTTTACTACAGTATTGTTCAAAATCTTTCCAGACACTCTCCTAAAATCCAAATTTCCTATTTTCCCTTCATTCGAGTGTTCCCCCGTGGTTTCCAATTATACTTCTAGAAGATAAGTTATGTTACATTTTTGATGTTTAAACTTCTTGTTGCCAGTTATATCATGGATGAAGAGATAAAACACAACAAATTATTACTGTTGAAAGTTGTGAACGTCTATTTGTCTTTGAATTTAAATAGTTTAAGTTCCCAGGGAACATTGTTTCATTGATTTTATATAGAATGTGTAGTTATAATCAATTATGATAACTATACATTCCGTATATGCTGACACACGTAGTGTGTGTTAATTGGATCAGTTTTGCAAGAAAATATTAACTATATCGAATACCTAAGAGGTATTTTCTACTAATTACTTCATTGTAGCTTTGGTGGTATAATCGCAGTATTAAATCAGTACAATGAATCAGAACAATGTGTTATTTGCGACAAAGAGACGAGCTCAATATGAATGAAACCATTAATTTTGCAGAGGAATCAAAATTATATAACGCGATTAAGACTGATAACGTTCCGTGATAAATATTATAGTCTATAAACAACGTTTAAGAAACGTGATATATTTTCATAAACTAGTCCACAGTATTCTAATAATTTCCTCTACAGTAATGTATGAGAAAAAAGACCTGAGTGAGGCATTGAAAACGTGTACTTACATAATGCTGAAATATTGTTCACGTTCTTTTAATTAATTACTTTCTCGCTTTCATATTAATATCTTTAGCAAAAGAAACTATTAGAAACAAATTTAACTGTAAATATGTTATGTTTACTTGATCTCATTTCTATCACCAAAGTGATAAAACTATAGAGCTGTTAGTTCTTATCATAAAATGTATATTTATATGTCTTTAACGTTTCCCTTTAGTCATTAAATTTTTCTAAACTTAATCTATTTCAAACATTTTTAAATTTGTCAACTGAGCTTTGATGACTGTGTGAGAGTACAGTTATTAAGAACCAGTTCAATTTCTTCAAAGAGAAATGATATTGTTACTAACTCTTGAGATTGCATAAAATTTGAAATATTTATTATTAAAGATCTCAAATTTGAAAATAAAAAACATATATCTGTATAATTATGTCCTCGAAGTATTTGAAGCGCAAATCGAGTACACGATTGTCAATGGTTAAAAATAGCGAAAGTTTAAAAAAGAAAAAAGTAAGTCGAGTCACATTGACAAAATGCTTCTAAAGAAAATATCAGAGTTTCATATCGATGTTTACAATCTCAAATCCCTGTATTTTATAAGCCAGTGTGAGATAGATCTGCTGCCTTTGAATCTCGCCTTAAAACACAATATGTTTGTAACTGATGCATTGTCTTTGTTTCCGTTTCATAGTTTGTGCTCAATAATCTTAGTACGCTTATTGCTTGTGGAACATATTTCTGAAAGAATGTATAATCGAAGTTGTATTTGAGTGAAATAAAGATTGTAATATTTATTTAATAGGTATTATTTATTTTTTCACGGTCCAAATTATGTTGACAAATTACGCGCGATTGAGAAGCATTCGTCGATGCGTACTATAAATCGCGTATACGCCATCCCAAAATAACAAAAAAAAAAAGCAGTCATTCGATTAATTGAAAAAAAATAAATAATACCTGTTTTGCAGATACCTTACAATTTGGAAAAACGACGTGGCGTAGTTGCAAAGCTTTTCGCGGGGGACTCACGATCTAAGACAGATGACGGTACCTTTGTGGCCATACCTAAGCGTTATCGTAAAATCGAGGTGAAATACTCACGTCTCGGTTACGATGAATTCGATTTCGATCAGTATAATCGTACCAACTTCTGTGGACTGGAAGCCACGCTTCCCAACAGTTATTGTAATGCTATGTTACAGGTAAGTGCAACGATACAGGCAATAATCAACCGGCTTTTTTTTGTCGAAAGAATGTACTTTACAAGATTCGTGTCTGGCTTTTCAGTTACTCTATTATTGTGAACCTGTGAGAATAGCGTTACTCTCACACTCGTGCCAAAGAGAATTCTGTCTCTCCTGTGAACTAGGATTCTTATTCCACATGTTAGACACGTCTCGGGGATTGCCTTGTCAAGCTGCAAATTTCCTTCGAGCTTTTAGGACAGTTCCAGAAGCAGCTGCGTTAGGACTTATATTGAGCGATCTACACCCGGAAGCTAAAAGAAAAATCAACTTGAATCGCTTAATACAAGTATGATATACGATATTCAACAGTATTATTTTTTTATTCAACTTTGTCAACTAATGGGGTGTTTGGTAGCTTTGAATTTTTTATGTTTTCATATAAGTTGCATGTTTAATAAAAATATTATTATATCTAGGAGTGTTTCATTCATTTCTGATATTTGGCTAATATTCCCCAATTGTTTCGAAATATGATGGTCTATTCTTTCCAGAGAAAAATACAGACTCCTCTCGATTATCGTCCCGAATTCGGGTCCGCACCAGGACAATAATCCTTTAGGGAGAAATGATTCAGACCTTCGTAAATTCGTTTTTTGCTCGAAGCCTGACGCTTGGTAACAAAAGTGTTCCACCCCCCCCCCCTCAGTGGTGGGGGTAATGCGTAGACAATAATCGTGTAGAACAAGCCAGACGATAATCGAGAGGAGTCTAGATTGTAAAGTTTCAGTGTTCATTGATCACTTTGAACAACCTTTCAGAGTTGGAATAGGTTTATTCTTCATCAAATTCATTATGAGATACTGGAGACAAGGAAACGACATCAAGAGGAAGAGGAAGCAGCTCGTCTCAAATCAGGTCCTACATGTCCACCATTCGTTTATAATGAGCAAGACTTCCCTAGTATCTTGCAGGACATTGGCTCGCGGTACAGAAGTCACGACGAAGAGAGGAAGAGAAGGAGGAAGCAAGGGAAGGATGGTAAATATATGTGGATCGCATCGAAAGGTAAACACAATTCATGTGTAACCTTCACATTGGGCACTCTTTGTGTTTATTTTTCATTTTGTATCCGACTGTACATTTGCACTTAATTGGCAATATATCCGAAGAATATCAACGGCAATTTAGTTCAACATCGTTTGATCTAGCATATTTTCACACATGAATATTATTTTATGTAAAATATTATTTATTGCTGTATTCTTAGGATACTGCACCCCTTTTTGTTCCTGATTATGCTACACGAAGATAAAATGTATCCAATTGCTTGTTCCACACTGTTTTTTATGAATTTCATTTCATTCCCTTTTTTTATAGGAAAGAAGACATTGTTTTCCACAATTGCATGCCCCATTTGTAAAAATAAGTATAAGCAATGCTTTAAAATTGAAGTCAATTTAAAATTCTTTTTTTTTATTATACATTTCTTAAAGAGTAAACAAGAGTATCCATGTAGTATAAATTTTTTTACGAATTTAATTTTAAACAAAATTAGCATAACTGAATTTTGACATGTAGACTACCCTACATAATGAACTGTTTGTATATTACTAACTTTTACTGTAGTCTATTGAACGTATGTTATTCAATTAAATATTCGATCGCAGATTATTGATCTATCTAGGTGTTACTAACCGTAAATTAAAATGAAACACACGTACCTAATTAAAATAAATTAAAATATAACCCAATTAATTAAAATGAATCACAATAAAAAAAAAATAAAAAAAACGAACCCCTGAGTCGAGTTCGGATAATAGAGAGGACCCCTTGAACCCCGCTTGACCAGTGTCCACCAGTGGTCAGCATTGGTCAGCAGTGGTCAGCAGTGGTCAGCAGTGGTCAGCAGTCGTGGGGAGACCTCGACGAGTTCGGATAATAGAGAGGACCCCTTGAACCTTCCTTGATCAGTGTCCACCAGTGGTCAGCAATCGAAAGACCTCGACGAGGCCCACGGACGCGAGTGGACTGAGGATTTGTTATTGCGCGCTCGTATTTATGGGCTCGCAGCGACCATGAACTTGCGCGCACTGGTGCGCGGTCAAGTGCGCAAACATTGAGTGCACTGGAAACTCGAGCTCGCCAAAAATTATTTCTCGATTAATTTATTATTTCTAATAAGGTAATTGTAATGACAATTACCTCTCTGAGAAATATTGTTAAACATTCTGTCAGCTGTCTTGTAATGCAAATTGTTATTGTTTATAACAAATATAAATGGAAATATACAGAAACTTTCAAGATATGAACCGTGTAATGAACTTTTACGTGTAATAAATTTAACTTTATTGCAAACTATTAAACAATGACTATGTCTTAATGTTTATGACGATTGTTAACTAAATATTATTTATTGAAAATGTGCCTTGATAGCGTTTTAAACAAGGAATTCATAAAAATTTGTAGAACAGTAGGAATTCTTTGATTTATTTCAGAATAAGTTTAATATTGTAATGTTTATAACAATCACATCTTTGGTGGGAGATGTTCAACATTGTTTCATCCCTTTTACAATGCGAATTGTTAATAATTATAACAGATAGAAATTGAGATATACAGAAACATGCAAGATATGGATCGTTTTATGAACTTTCACGTGGAATAAATTTTATTTTATTGTAAATTATTAAATAATAGCCGTGTCGTAATGTTGGTGGCAATTGTTAACTAAAAATTGTTTAATTTAATTGCGTCTTGGTAGAGTTTTATGCGAGAAATTTGTAACAATTTATGGCATGGTAGAAATTCTTCGATCAACATTTGATCGTTATTGTCCTTGACAATAACTGTTATAGCTTTGAGCATAGAATATTTGGCTTACTCGAAATTATTTCACAATAAATTAAATATTTCCGACAATATAATATTAATGCCAATCACATTTTCGGCAAGGATTCTTAAACATTCTATCACTTGTTTTGTAATGCAAACTGTAATTGGTTATAGCAAATATATAAAAATAGAGGTACTTATAAAAATATATAACTTTCTATATATGTATATTATTAACTTTTTATTGAGTATTATTAAAATCAATTCATTGAAATTTTATATTGATCTTTATTGCGGGTAGATAAGAACAACAAAAAATCTATCGAAGAGAACGAAGTGCGAGATGAAGAGACAGAAATCAGTCGTCTGTTTGGATCGGAACAAACGCACATGCATTGTTGTCTCAAATGTGGGCAAGAAGCTACAAAACATTCCATCATGTTACTATGTAACTTAGTTTATCCGGAATTAACAGATCCTTGTAAGACAATATTCAAGCTATACGGTTTTTTCCGTGCGTGTTGAATACACCTTTCTCGTAACTTAAACAAATGCATTTTACCTTTTATAGCAGAGGAGGTTCCGTTTACAAGTGTTCTTGCCCGCAGTTTAAGACCCGAGAAAATTACACCTGCATGGTGTGACAGTTGTCAAAAATTTACACCTACTCTCCAATTTCGACAATTGACTAAACTACCTCAAATATTGGCACTGAACTGTGGTTTAGACACACAACAGGTACATAGATCACAAACTTATACATACGTCCTAAAATTTAAAAAAACCAATGGTCACATAGCGAGCAGTCATAACAACGGATAAGGTTGTTTTATTTGCATTTTAATTCTATAAAATTGTCACAACTCTTCAGAGAAGATGTCTAAATAAATCTGTGTTTGATATTGTAGTGTCTATGAGTGCAACTTTTGGAGTACAATAATGTATTTTACAATTGTGTTTAAATATTTTGAATGAATCATTATTGTAGGATAAGTCATTTTGGCAATCCCAAATGGACATTGTTGTCCAAAAAGTATTATGTGGAATAGAAAGTAGCCCGTCTTCAAGTCCCGTTCCTGTTACCGTAAAACCCTGTCGGTACGGTAATAATTGCACCCGAGTTGGTTGTAGATTTAGACATGCGGGTAAAGATTCAGGTACGTTTATTATTCTTAGAAATTACTCTGTTACCATTAAAGTATCTGCCGTAATCAGTTAATATTCTTAATTTCTATTAGAAAATCTGTCAACTCCACCTGCAACACCTCCCACAATGACTACAACATCTATTGCAACTCCACCTAGTCACTTATACTATTCACATTCGTGGATACCCCACAATATTGAGATTTCTCTAAACAGTAGCGGTGAACTATTCGTAGAAAAGATTAATAACCCAAAGAACGGTTCTACTGAAAGTAGTAAACCTATCAAAGAGACTGTAGTAGAAAATGGCCAAGGTGACGGTAAGGCGCAACAGGACTCAAAGAGTCTGACAGCGGAATCAAACGCAAAGAAAACAGAAAATTATGTCACCACAACACCAGATAATGGCGACGGTAGAAGTACAGATGCGAGTGAAGAAAGCTCGGTTGTAGTAAGCAAAATGCTAATAATTTGCATTCTATCACAAATTATTCAATGACAACCACGTCTTACTATTTTCGCGAAATATAAGTAGTATAGCCTTATAAAAAGTATAGCCTTAGTGCTGTTATTTGTTACGTCGATGATAAAAATAACGAAGACAGGAGGAACATTGTTGCGTTGCTACGGGTCGGACCACATTATCATGAAAGGTCGAGTGGCAGTGCGGTCTCACAGTGGTATATTCTTAATGATTTTTGGTAAGTCAAACAAACTATTCTATTCGTGTAATATAAAATTTGGAAATTAAGAAATACTGATAAATTACTATTATAGTGTTTTAAAGATTATATAGCAAAGATGAATCAATATTATTAATTTAAGTTATATACTTATATTTAACGAATGGTATTCACAGCTCTTGCTGCTGCATGGTTTTAAAATATTGACAATTTCAGTACCACAATTTAAATTTGAAACTTGTACATTTGTCTTAGCATATCAGCAGTGACACCACAAGAAGCAGTTTGGTTTAATCTCGATTGGAAAGTTCCTTGCGTTCTTCATTACACGGCTGTGCCAGCACCCGAACCAGCACCTTTTGTTAGTCCCCTCACGTACGATGTATTTGGAGAAGACAAATGTATCGCTCGTAGTGGAGGAACAAGAGGCATCACATTTACGCCCTTGACATCAGATGAAATGCCGAAAAAAGGTTGAAGCAAAACAAAAAAAGTTTCGAAGAAAAACTTTTTCAAGCTATACAATAGCATAATTGATAATGAAAATATTTTTGTAGGAGAACTAGTCGGAATCGATGCAGAATTTGTTACGTTGAATCAGGAGGAGTCTGAACTTCGAAGTGACGGGAAAATGTCTACTATAAAACCGAGTCATATGTCTGTTGCGCGAATTACTTGTATACGCGGGTGTGTACAATTGTTTAATATTCTGCTATTACCTCAATCCTATCCAAGAAAAAACTTGAAATTTAAGTTATATTTTATCCCATTATCATTACGGATAGAATCTTTTATAGCTGTGAGCAAAACTACGTGAAAGCCATTTTTAGATTAGGTATCCTCAGAGTTCACGAATAGGCTTAAGATGAAGTTCACTCTTTACGTTCATTTGTTTTTCTACACCTCTCTTCAACTTCATATAACCATCAACGAAGTATTGTTTATAATTTAATAGTGTATACTTAAAGTATTTAATATTTCAAGCAGACAAGGTCCTTTGGAAGGTATTCCTTTCATAGATGATTACATAAGCACTCAAGAACAAGTGGTTGACTACCTTACAAAATTCAGTGGAATTCAACCAGGTGATTTGGATGCTAACTTTAGCAGCAAACACTTGACTACTCTTAAATCAACTTATCAAAAGCTGCGGTTTTTGGTTGACAATGGTATAGTGTTTGTTGGCCATGGACTAAAAAATGATTTCAGGTGATAATTTTATAAACTTTTCTCAATCATATAAACATAGCGTAGGCGTGTAATTAAATTTATCGTCGGCTTTTTCAGAGTAATAAATTTAGTTGTACCGGCAGAACAGATAGTAGATACTGTGTTGTTATTCCATTTGCCTCATCATCGCATGGTGTCATTGCGTTTTCTAACGTGGCACTTTTTGGGTAGAAAAATTCAATCTGAAACGCACGATTCGGCAGAAGATGCCCTTGCAGCTCTTGAATTATATAGGAAATATGAGGAATTAGAAAGATCGGGAAAATTAACCGAATCGTTGAAAGAACTTTATAATGTTGGCAATCAGTTACAGTGGAAGGTAAGGAAGATCAACATCGTCGTTAATGTAATGTAATAATTCACATGTTTATGTTTTCATCTTTTTTCTGTTTAGGTACCGGACAGCTCATATGAGGATGACCCTCATGAGGAAGTACATGATTTTCTCACATTAAACAACGACGGTGAAATCTAGATAATGATTTCAAAGCACAGTGTAAATAATTTAAAACTTGTGCTCTGTAAAACATTACCTAATGTATTTACAAGCGGTTCTCTGAGGTTTCATTTTGCAACAAAATCATGCACTCCTCATTTTTCAGACGAGTTTCAGATAGAAGGAGTCTCTGTAGGCCAGGTGTGGCGATGATGTCGCGAAGGTTATGATTACGGGTACAATTATTATTCTCTTCTTACGATACCAGTTTAATGGTTCATTATGTGCGTTACATGAAATTGTCATATGTGACTCAGAAATTTTAAGTCGGTCCCCATCGAATCGATCATGTACATTATTAAGGCAATCGAGAAAACGGAATTCTTGTCGATCGTGATTTTAAGAAGCTTATGTATACGCCGTGCAAAGCCGATCTTGTACATATTGTCCAATAGCACATTAGCGTTTTGAAGAGCAGTATCAACCCCACACTATCCGACTATGTACCGTTATTTATTTTAATTTCTCGACATATTCTAACCGAAAGATGACACAGCCCATCCTATTTAATCTCTACATTACAGATACGTGTACATAATTGAGACTATTCTAGTAATAGCTTTGGATGGGGAATCGGTATGAAGATAATGTTTCGCAATTTTCTTTTATGCGTATTTTTTCTAAAGTATTAACTTTTGTACCGTTTTATCAAACAATATCGCGATGAAAATGCAAAAATACGTTTTTATAAGATTTACTTCGTCTAAATGGATTTCAGTTCTCGAAACAGTATACCAGACTGTGTGAAATGATTTTGATTGTTACAAGAAACAGAAGTGTTTTTTGAACAGTCCTGTTCTGTGAAGCTCTTGAAACGCAAAAAAAAATATTACCAAGATAGTAGTATATTTTACAAAACGATTGTACTCATAGATTATTTTTATATATATTTTACCAATATCAAAAGATGCAAGAGAAAAATACTATCAAAATCTATTGAATGAGGCGAGATTGTTGAGGCATCTATTTTTTTATATCTCAAAGGATTTTAATATAATTTGTACACAAAGATAGTTGCGCGTTGAATCTGATGGAAATACGATTCGTATAGTTGATGCAACGAAATCAGTAGCACATTATGGGAGGTAGTAATCATGCATTTGTTTTGTGTACGTTATGTCATTGTGATTTTTCAATAAACAGTCCTATGAAAAAATTACCTTCCACATTTCTCTGTAAGTATATTGAAATGATTGTCAACATCCTAAACAAATAATAGAAAAATATCTGTTCTTACTAGAGATGGCGTGCAAAATCACTAACGGTGATTTATCACAGTGATCGTCGAATCACGATCACGATTGTGATTTAACTTCATTCACGACCGTGATTGCGATTTTTTTATCTTGAGTGAATTTGCTCACTGCAATCGTAAGTCATTAATCTTTAAACAGAAAAACGTATTCAATATGATTTTACGATGAATTACATTACTGTGTTTGTAAAAATCAGTAGAAAAAACAAGAAATTCTAAAACAATGATTTGCTACGTAACATGTAGATCATTATTTATAATCATTAATTTATTCATTATTCTTTATTGTTTCTAATTATTCTTTCACTTTATACGATATAACTCGAATTTTTGTTTTGATGTCGTTAATATAAAATATAAAATATAAAATATAAAATATAAAATATAAAACTTAAAATATAAAATACAAAATATAAAATATAAAACATAAAACATAAAATATAAAATATAAAATATAAAATATACAGATTATGTGTCGCGTGTAAAGAACTGTTAGGTTTCTCCACCAATCAGAAACGATTATTAACCGATTTCAATGAAAGTTTCAGTATGTACATAACTAACATAAATCTTCGATATGTATTTATTAAATTTTCATTATAGCCTCAGATTAAAAAGTCGTAAAACACGATCTTTAATAGTTTCTTCACGATTCGGACGAATTGCAACTTTTTCAAATTTTTTTTTCACATCATTTAGTAAATTAATGTCTCTAACTTCACAAAAAGCTCAAGTCATTTCAACGATATCTCACTGTAACACTTAAAAAAGTTTTAAAGTTCCATTTATATCATTGTCCTGTGAAAATACTCATGCTTCCAGTAGCATTCATATTCCAATCAATGAATTTACAGAATAAGGAAAAGGAATCTAAAGTAACTTTCAGTAGTTCTATACATCTTTATCTCGAATAATTTTCTAAAACATTCAAAGTACTAGACATTTTTACACTTTGAATCTCATATCGATTTCTAAAATAATCCTAATTCGATGTAATATAGAACGTAGTTTCATGAGATATATTCGAAGTTCGCAGCCATTAGCTCGATATTGTC